>NC_142946.1:2576159-2603659 GCF_046866305.1 Octopus bimaculoides
CCGGACGACATTCACAAGTTACCAATTGGATGAATTAGAAAGAGCTTTCCAGAAAACTCATTATCCCGATGTCTTTACCAGGTAAGGTCGATTCTATGTTTTAATTTTTATTTAATTATAACTTTCCTTTGTGTTATAACAACAAAGGCATAGAATATAACAATCAGAATTACAAAGCCTCAACATTTTCATCTCAAATGTTTTTTAACAGTCCTAATTAGGTAACGTGTGTGTGAGAGAGAGAGAGAGAGAGAGAGAGAGAGAAAGAGAAAGAGAGAGAGAGATCGGGGAGAGAGGTGGGGATCCTTAAGTCCGGGAGTGACAATGAACTGTGTTCACCTTTGAACCCCTTTGAATATCGAAACCAAATCAGTTTAGGTATTGATATCATCTCAGGTAAAGACTTCCAAACAACTAATAAACTGTTCTATATTTAAGAGATGAGGAATTATTTACATTATTTACATTATCTACGGGCATATGGCGTAGTGGTGAAGAGCGCGGGCTACTAACCCCAAGGTTCCGAGTTCGATTCACGGCAGCGACCTGATTAATAATAATAACATAATAATAATAATAATATAACAATAATAATAATAGTAACATCGATAGGAATGAGAACCCAGGTTCGAAATTTCCCCAAGACACCTGACGAAGGCTGGAGGGTATATCAGCCGAAACGTTGTGTTAACAACAAACAAGATGAGGACGAATATCCGTCAAATGTAGATAATGTAAACTAATAAACTACTGAAATATTTCGGATTGTTTTTAATAGAACATATCTGCTGTTATAACTTTATAGGATGTCCCCCCGCTTAGGAGGAGACTATTACTACTTTCTCTACCCCCCCATATCCATATCCCTCTCCCTCTCCCTCCCCCTCCCCTCTCCCCCTCCCTCCCCCTCCCCTCTCCCCCTCCCTCCCCCTCCCCTCTCCCCCTCTCCCTCTCTCTCACACACACACACACAGATCGGTTATTACTTTTAACCGTCATGTACCTGGTAAGAAAAATTATCGATGTTTAGATTCCATCTTACGTGAACCAATAATGTTGTCTTCGTATTGTTACAATAACACAGTTATTAACGTAAGAGTACAGTTAAATATTAATAGAACAATACAGTTAATGCAGTAATACTTAACATTAAAATACAGAACAATTATGAGGCGAGATATTTCTTCAGTAAAGTCAATAGAACAGTGAACAAACGCCATTGTCCAGCACAATGGACACAACTACTCAGCGCTTTCAAACTGAGAACTAATTTAATGGTAGAGACCAGTGACCAACGGTAGAGACCAGTGACCAACGGTAGAGACCAGTGACCAACGGTAGAGACCAGTGACCAACGGTACAGACGGGCTAACAATACCATAGACCAATTAACAACATAACAGTAGTTTATTACAATGTACTAGTTAAATAATATGTACTAATTATCTGTCTCATTAATATTGCACCGTTGATGTTGATTACCTTATTAACAAAGTAATTAGTGAGATAATTAACTCATTACAGCAGACTCTAGGGGAGGCCAAATACACAATCTGAACTCTTATGATACAGTGCATTTAACTCGGAGAATAGTCTATATGTAGCCCGCTACATGTAGAGCGTTCTATGTGTTACCCTACATGTAGCACATGAAATAAACTACATTTCCCAATCACTCATCTTACGTAGAGGCAATATTTCACTGATGAGGTCAAATAAGATCGAAACATATCTGGACTGCCACACTCATTTTTAAATTTTGATTTATTTAGATTTCATTAAGGATACGAAGACAGGGAAAACACCTGGAATAACTGTTGAGATGCTGAAAATATCTAGTGGAGTAGGACACGCGCTAGTAATTTGTGTAGTCAATCAAATTGTAAAACGCGGCGGTTTATATCTAATGTTAAAGAGACAATGAAAAGCTGGAGAAAGAAACAATTGCAGGGACATCAAACCGATGGATTAAGTTATGGAAATAACTAAAAGAATTAATAGAATTGTTTAGGGAGAGAATCCACTTAAACGAGATAAAGTTCAGTTCGTACGAGAATGGAGTAGCACCGACGCTTTCGTCTTAGTGTAATTGAGTGTAATATAAATTCTTAGCTATTACACCAAATAGTAAGTTAAAGAAAGCCTATGAAGTGGTACCACGCTCTGTAATTTGGTAATCTTTAAGAAAACTAGGCGTAGAATGATGCATTGTGAAAGCTTGCAAGTACAATGATGCTGTTAGCAAGCTGAGTGTTAGCGAGTTCAACGAAGGATCCAGTTAGGTGCCCATCAGGGTTCGGTTGTCTCCCATTATTATCCTTAAAGCCGTAACAGAGGTGCAGGGAAGGAAAACTTCGTCTGTAACAGATGTACAGGAATAGTAAGAGTAGAAATAGTTTGAAATACTCGAAAGAGTCCATTAGAAGTAAGTTGATAACTTGTGTTACGTAATTGGCAATGGAGGAGAATAATCCGACTGTTTAGAAGCTAAAGAAAGGATGGGAGAAGTTCCGTAGCTATTATCTCTGACTGCAAGAAAATGATTCTCTGAGCGAGGTTTATGGCATGAGGCTTGTGTAGAATGTGCGATGTTGCGTGGTAGCAAAATATGGGTATTCGCTGGGTGTGGACTGTTAGTATATATAAATGACAGAGAACAAAAGAACTAACAGAAAAACTGGATACGAGAGGAATGAGTTGTTGCGTGAAAGAGAGAAGACTACACTGGTGCGGACACGTGATACGTACGGAAGATGACAGTTGAGTAAAGAAGTGCCAAAAGATCCAAATAGAAGGAATTCCGGAAGAGAATGACCAACGAAGACAAAGGGTGGATTGGGGAAGGATCTTAAGAGGTTGAAACCCACAAGGGACCACAACAAGGGCGGGAAAGTGTACTGGAGAAATTTCACCCGACCTATGCAAACATGGAAAAACGGATGTAAAAAGATGAAATTTTTAAACTGTTAAAATTATCAGAATGATCCTGCTGTAAAAGCGTTAAATTTTCTATAGAAAACTCCAGCAATGCTATTGTAACAACACCCACCCACTCCCACACACACGGTATGTGTTATTTATAGCTAAATGTTCCGTTTTCAATTACGTCTAGTAGTGTCGCCATAATATGGATCTTCAGGCAAACAAGAAACGATATATATTACTACACATTGCCTAAAGAGCCATATTACAGCGGAACTGATCATTGTACGTATACACGCACACACACACACACACACACACACACCGTATATGTATATGTCTACACATATATTCATTCGTTATCATCACCATCATCAAAAAGATATTTCTTCTCGTCCTCCTCGCATGTTTTGTCCAAGATTTTTTATTCTGCTGTGCTGGTAGTACAGAGTTCTCCAAATACAAAATATTGTTAACCAGAATAAGCAAGAAATAGTCGACCAGTTTCGGTATTCCCCACTGAAATTAATGCCAGCGTCTTAAGCTGCTCGCGGACCTCGCAGCCTATCAGCTACGCTACATGTTGCTCAATAATACGGCATATGCTGTGGGTGATTCTCAGGTGGAGTGGTACTGGAGGAGGAGAAGAAGAAGAAGAAGATTTGTAGAACATAAATTAGCGAACGAACTTGATTGATGCTCGAGAGAGAAAGAGAGAAAGTTGTAGCACTGACTGGAATGTGAGTGATGACTTTGGCGGGGGTGGGGGAGGATGAGAGGTTGGGAGAAGAGAGAGAGAGAGAGATGAGACGGATCTAACTTGTAAATCAATTTATTTAATTTACATATGAAAGATCAATTATAAAATCAATTAAAAGCAGAAATCACCAAAAAATTTATCTACAGCTTCAGGAGAAAGGAATCAACGTTATTAAACTAATTATCTTGTCATTAGTCATACTAATAAAATTGTTAGAACTAATCGGACAAAGCAGATGTTACTAATATGTTTTATTTTATAAATTAAAGCAAATTACTAATTTAATTATATCAGAGCTACCAAATTAATTTGTTCATTATAAAAACAAAGCTAATCGTTACCACAATAATGTATTTTCTCACTTTTTTGACATTCCTATTGCTCTGAGGAATTCAACACAAATATTATCTTCTCCACCCACCTACCCACCCCTATCTCTCTGTCTTTTACTCAACTCTTTTTGAAATAGAAACTCACCGAACACATGCGACGGATCAGCAGTTAACACTCAAATATTCGAGATCGAATTCTCTAATGGCAAACCCAATGATTGGTAAACCTTAAGTTCTTAACACTCTACAGAATGCGTGGCTCGCTTTCACCTATCTTCAGCTGATACCACAACGTCTTCTGTTTCTGCCAACTTGAAACTTGGTCAAACATACTCCGCCTCCTAGACCTCATCTTATAAACAGCTAACTCAATCCTTTACTTAATACTTTCTCTCTAGAACATGATAGAAAAGCTGACTGCAAAATGTTATGAAGTCATAAAGAAACGATCACAATGTTTCTCGCTGTCCAGTCAAACAAAAGAGGATACATATACAGATATGGTAGAATTGGTGCTTTTCTTTTACCGCTGTTATGAAATATCGACAGAAAAGCGATGAGACAAATGTCAATCATTTTTTGTGTATGCACGATCTCGAGCGGAAAGTTCGAGATTGATAAGCCCCCAGAAAACTTGCGAGCAGGCAGGATTCAGATTTCCTTGTGGAACTAATAGGAAATCTGGGTTCGAAACCAGCTTGAAAAGAGGAAGAACCATGAGCATTGCTACGGCACTCCGTCGGTTACGACGACGAGGGCTCCAGTTGATCCAATCAACGGAACAGCCTGCTCGTGAAATTAACATGCAAGTGGCTAAGCACTCCGCAGACACGTGTACTCGTCACGTAGTTCTCGGGGAGATTCAGTGTGACACAGAGTGTGAGAAGGCTGGCCCTTTTGAAATACAGGTACAACAGAAACAGGGAGAAAGAGTGAGAGAAAGTTGTGGTGAAAGAGTAGAGCAGGGTTCGCCACCATCCCCTGCCGGAGCTTCGTGGAGCTTTAGGTGTTTTCGTTCAATAAACACTCACAGCCCCCGGTCTGGAAATCGAAACCGTGACCCTATGACCGTGAGTTCGCTGCCCTAACCACTGGGCCATTGCGCCTCCACATGAGCATTACTGATATAAGAACACTACTGTCATATTAAATCAAAGAGCAGAGTTAGAGCAAACGATCATGTAAAAATTAGTGAACCCAACCGTCTGCTATCGGAGACGTTTAAGGTTATTTCTTAAAGAGAGAAGAAAGAATAAGGCAAGCGGTGTCAGCAGCTGATCCAGTCATGACTTACTCCTGTACTCTTCTACTTGTTTCAGTCATTTGACTGCGGCCATGCTAGAGCACCGCCTTTAGTCGAACAAATCGACCCCCAGGACTTATTCTTTGTAAGCCTAGTATTTATTCTATCGGATCTCTTGTGCCAAACCGCTAAGTTACGTATACGTAAACATACCAACATCGATTATCAAGCGATGGTGGGGGGACAAACACCCCCCCCCTTTCACTGGAATCACTAATAATAATAATAATAATCCTTTCTACCAAAGGCACAGAGCCTGAAATTTAGTGGGAGGCAATTAGTCGATTATATCGACCACAGTGTTTCACTGGTACGTAATTTATCGACTCCCAAAAAGATGATAGGCAAAGTCGACCTCGGTGGAATTTAAACTCAGAACGTAAGGACGGACGAAATGCCGCTAAGCATTTCGCCCGGCGTGTTAACTTTTCTGCCAGCTCACCGCCTTTATAATAATAATAATAATAATAATGATAATAATAATAATAATAATAATAATAGACAAGGAAGTTGCTGACTAGATATGGGATACTCCACCCAAAGAGTGACACAGACACACTGTATGTACCAAGAAAAAGAGGGGGAAGAGGACTGATTGGATGTGAACACTGCATTAGAGCAGAAGAAAACAACATAGCGTGGTATGTAAAAAATGCCACAGAACCGCTATATTGGAAGTAAGGTCAGGTTTGTGTAGGATGGAAGATTACAAAGATAAAGCACTGTACAAGGACTTGAGAACGAGTGAAACTGAAAATAGGTGGATAAAGAAAAAGAATGAATGGACAATTTCATAGGGATGTTGAGGATAAGACAGAGAAAAAAGATGGCTATGGATGACTAAAAGTGATTTAAAACTGGAGACGGAGGCTCTAATCTATGCTGCCCACGAACATGCATTAAGAACCAATTATATCAAATACAGAATAGACAACACATCAGAAAGTGATAGGTGCAGAATTTGAGGACAAAATGGTTAAACCGTATGGCATATTACCAGTCAATGTACGCCACTAGCCCAGAAAGAATATAAGAGACGTCATGACAATATAACAAGGATTGCCAATTGGACACTTTGCAACAAGTACGGACTTGACAGAGCAAAAAGTGGTACGAACATAGACCCGAAGGCATCATCGAAAATGATACTGCAAAGATCCTATGATTCAGTGCGACCATGAGACAGGGAATAGGAAACCAGACAGAGTTAACCGAGAAAGAAAGCGAACTATGCTGGATCATAAATATAGCATGTCCAGCTGACAAGGTGTGCGCGTGCGTGCGTGCGTGCATGCGTGAGAGAGAGAGAGAGAGAGAAAGATAGAGAATGTGTGTGTGAAATTTTTCAACGAAGTATATATTTCAGAGACAGCTATAACCTTATTGCTTAACTAAATTTTATGTGAAAGATGGGAATATAATTTCTTACAAATTTATCAGTTTCAACTAAATCGAAAGCTATTATTCTAATAAAAAATTATTATTATTATTATTATGATTATTATTATTATATGTTAAATGAAAAATCCTTATTTTACAGAGAGGAGTTAGCTATGAGGATTGATTTAACGGAAGCACGAGTTCAAGTGAGTTAAATATCGACATTTTCTTTTTTTATTTGCACGTAACTAGTGTATATAGTTCACCTCGAAATTGTGTGCGTGTGAAGAAGAGGTGAATCATCCAAACAGATGAGGCATGAGGCGGTAGGAAGACGAGTTCAGTGTTTACGTCTGATTCTGTCCTTTCTAATATACCTGACATGACCAACCGATGACAATAAACGAACGCTTTTCAAAAATATTCTGTTTTCCTTTGTCGTATTTAA
Source organism: Octopus bimaculoides (assembly GCF_046866305.1). Classification (NCBI taxonomy): domain Eukaryota; kingdom Metazoa; phylum Mollusca; class Cephalopoda; order Octopoda; family Octopodidae; genus Octopus; species Octopus bimaculoides. Next base: position 2,583,305 of record NC_142946.1, read on the forward strand.
CACTCTAATCTACATCATTACTAATGTCTATCTAGAAACTCTAGAAATATCTATGAAAATCCTTTTTACTAAACGTCACCCCCACCCCACCATTTATTAGCTGACTTCGTCGGCTGCTAATAAACAGAATGTCTGTGTGTGGTGCTGTTGGCGAGTATGAAACACCAACAACTTTGGAACCATTTTCACACGGAGCTTATTCTTCCTCCATCGCTGACCACATCACAATAATTCATCTTACGCTCTCTATTAATCATAATTTCGCTATTATTATTATTATTATTATTATTATCATTATCAGTGTAATTATTTGTATCTCATATCATAATGACATATTATGAGTGGTTTATGGACAAAAACTGTAATCGCGATATGAGTGTCATTTGCCAACCATTCGGGGTGTTGCTAATTGTTTGCCAGGAGCCCCAGGTGGCTGACTTTTCTAATTTTGATGTTGGCATCGCTGCAGGAATAAAACGTAAATCTCTGGAAGACAGAGAAGAGAAAGAAAGCAGTGACATTCAGACAAACAAACAAACAAACAAAAAAACCATTATGCCTGACGGTGACTACAGAAGCAGACTTTTAACGAAAATGTTTTTGTCTGGCGTAGTTTTTTGATTGCACGCGCATTGTTCCTTCCCGACAAAGTATTCCTGTCTCTCATATTGTGACATGAACTCTTTAGAAAAACAAAGGATTTAAACCGATATATGTTCCACTTAATAATAGTTTTCTGATGTTAGCATGAGTTACATGCCAGAGAATATGGTAATTGTAATTGTGGATAGTACTTATCTTGTCAACTTTCGAGGAAAAAAAACCAAGCGAAGTAACTACGCAGAGATTCGATCTCAGAACCTAAAGCACTAAATACTTTTATGTATTTAATCAAGCTTCTATTCTCTACTCTTATTTTTTTATTGCCCACAAGGAGCTATAAACATAGAGGAGACAAACAAGGACAGACAAAGGGATTAAGTCGTAACTGGTACTTATTTACTTGACGCCGAAAGGATGAAAAGCAAAGTCGCCCGGCGCGCTAACGATTCTGTCAGGCTGCTATTCTCGAAATAAAAATTTCTTTCAGGCGGGCAGCTGCCGGAATCGTTATCGCGCCAGCAAAAATGCTTAGCGCCATTTCTTTACCGACTTTGCGTTCTGAGTTCAAATACTGCCGAGATCGACTTCGCCTTTCATCCTTTCGTGGTCGATAAATTAAGTACCGGTTGAGTATTGACGTCGAAGTAATCGACTTATCCATTCCCCTTAAATTGCTGGCCTTGTGCAGAAAATTTGAATCCAAAATAATAATGATCTCTAGGTGCAAGACCACATATATTTTGGAAGAGAGGTACAACCTATAAGATGGAACCAGTTCTTTTCCTGGTACTTCTTGCCCCTGGATGGATGAAAGAGTTGACTGAAATGGGATTTGAACATAGAACACAGAGGTACATAATATTTCAATGTATTTTTCCGCTGCTTTGCCTTTCTCATATCAGCACAACGCTGAGTTGTATAATCAGCTGAAGCGACCCTATTATATAACTGGTACCTGTCCTATACAAAGTCAGCTTTAATTTCGTCCAACATCACTGCTTTTATCATCCCCCACTCTTGAAGTTGTTGTTGTATAGTAACAGTTCCAGCCAAATAGATCTGAGCTTTGATTTATGTGTGTATTGATAAAGTTTTGTGGAGGCGCAATGGCCCAGTGGTTAGGGCAGCGGACTCGCGGTCGTAGGATCGCGGTTTCGATTCCGAGACCGGGTGTTGTGAGTGTTTATTGAGTGAAAACACCTAAAGCTCCACGAAGATCCGGCAAGAGGTGGTGGCAAACCCTGCTGTACTCTTGCACCACAACTTTCTCTCACTCTTACTTCCTGTTTCTGTGGTACCTGTATTTCAAAGGGCCAGCCTTGTTACACTGTCATGCTGAATCTCCCCGAAAACTATGTGGAATGCTCAGCCACTTGCACGTTAATTTCACGAGCAGGCTGTTCCGTTAATCGGCGTCGTAACCGACGGAGTGTCCATGATAAGGTTTATTCATTCTAAATTCAATTAGTTCGGCATGAAACTAAACAAATTTGCACTTGTCTCCAACAAATGTCGATATATCCTTCATGGGAAGATATTTCAAGTCGGATGATATCTGATATGGCGACATCAATATTTCAGATAAATAGTATTCTAAGTCGGCAATGTATGCATACATATATATGCGCGCGTGCACATACGCACACGCATGTCTATATATACACGTGTGTGTGTGTGTGTGTGTGTGTGTGTGTGTACGTATGTATGTATATATGTACGTATGTGTGTATATATATTTGAAGGGATTCCTTCATATCCAGTATACTCCGATCAGATTGCTGTTGCTGTTAATTTTTGAATCCTTTTCAAAGACCATCTTAAATCTATTATTGTTTTATTGTTGCTATGGAAATAATTAAATGTAATAGTTTGGTTGTCTTAAACATCAACTTTACATCAGCAATAACAACAGCAATCATATCACTGACCTTTTTTTTTCTTTTCTCTTTCTTTTTTCACGTAATTATAAGAATCATTAAATCGAGAAGGAAAATTACCGTTCCGAAATAGTTAAATCGCTGAAACAGTGAAAACAAATAACAGAAGTCAATCATATTGATTTTACATGTGTTCAATAATCTAACGTTCGATAATGTAATGTTTAGTTGTTCTATGAAGATATTCATCTCATTGTCTTCAGACATGGCAAATCATATGGACGTACGAAAGACGTTGAAATGTTTTATCAGGAGGAGAAAGCGTGGTGGGAACGAGGGATTTTAAATAAACAGACCTTTGATAAGACTGACCACTCTATGCGGCAATAATAATAATTTCGAAACAAAATTCTTGATAGAAACAGAATCTTTGAAATTGTAAGTAAATAATAATCAGAATGTAAAGAAAACGATGATGTGTGTATGTTTGTGTGCATGCATTGCACACACACACACATACAACGCGTATACAGACGCACACATGTGTCTATCTGACTCGATTCTATCTGTCCACAGCAAATGGAAATTCACCGATTGAATAATTCCAAAATAACATTCACGAGACACATGGTGAAGAATTTTCGAAACGTTGTTTATTCTTGTAGATTCTTAGCAGAAATCGGAAAACAGAAAAGCTTGGTATTTTGTATCGACACATTTTGATTTCAAATCCCGCCAAAAATCTACTCCGTTTCTCATCTTTCCAGGGTTGACAAAGTAACAGTCAAGTACTGGAATCGATATAATACACACACACACACACACACACACACACACAAACACACACAAACACACACAAATACTCACAAAAAACAATTCTACCTCTCCTTATTTCTACCGAAGTCAAAGCTTTGTATCATAATGCAGGAGAAACAATACGATACCGGATTAGATGAAAGTGCTGGATTAGATGAAAATGCCGGATTAGATGACAGTGCTGGATTAGATGACAGTGCCGGATTAAACTTTTCCCTGTGTTAGATTTCTTATATTTTGAGTTTAAATCCTGTGGAATTGATTTTGCTTTTCATTTCGGTGGTCGAAGAAATACCAGTTAACGTGTCGATTCAATCAATCAAACTCTCTTCTTTACAACTAGAACTCTCCTCCTTTACAGCTATTAACCACCCCTCTTCTAGAACTATACGCCCCTCCTCTACAGCCCTAATCCCCTTTTCTGCTCTCAGTTAGTAGTTATCCACAAAAAAGATTAAAATACTTGTTTCATGACCAGGATGAAAGCGATGGAGAGGTAGACGACATGCTTACAGAATTTACTTCGTCTCGCCTTTTTGTCCGGTTTTCTATCATCTTTCGGTGGCGAGGGGAAGAGGATTCGAACCATAAACGCTGCAAACTGATCGAATTCTTCGAAGACAAAAAAGAGTTTTATAACATAGGGCCATTTCCACAAATTAGGGGCTGCAGACTGAACAGTCGGATGTAATTGATTAAGTTGGCCAGTTTATTCCTGCCACCCTCTTTCTATTGATTCCACACACACACACACACACACACACACACACACACACACACACACACACACACACACAGTTAGGCCCCACAAACTTCATGCCTTCTATCCATGAGGTAAATATTTAATAAAGTCATGTTTTAGTTTCTCTTAACCTTCACGATGCCTCATGCTTGTCATTAGGTTTTCATTTTTAATATCTTATTTAATATCGAAGACGTGTTTCGTTGAGCCTATAGAGTGTCTACTTTAAGGTTAATTGGATAAACATTCTTTTCAATTTAGCAGGCAACTAAATATGCTGGATAACTCAAGAGCAATTGTAAATGTTATTATCTGAAAGTGATAAGTAATTATCAATTTCGCAATTAGTGATTTCATCGCCGCAGCTGTGGCTTTCATATAAAAAAGAAAGAGAAACGACATCTCGTTTTTGGTGAGTGGAAACTTTGAATAAGCAGGTGTGGAGGAGGATAAGAGAATTTAGTGGAATTAGAGGAGAACATGTGATCTAGTGATGCCAATCTCAGACAACAGAACACCGCTATAGAAGCAGAGCGTACTTGAAATGGCACCACAAAAGGAGGAATTACATTGAAGAGAATAATAAACGAGAAAATGTAATAGTGAAATAGAAAGGAAAGTTGGAAACGGTGGATGTGGTTTATTAGATGCTAGGAAGCCTAACAAGTTGCACAGTCGGAGTATTGTGGAGAAGTTGATTGAGTCAGCAAATGAAATCCAGTGCCAATTATATAATTTGGAGTGGTTTTAAACGACAACAATAACTCTTCTGTCCCTTACACATACCAACAAAATGGTGCTGGCAATTGCGACAAATTCTAAGAATAAACGATGGTAAAATAATTAATATATGTAAGATTGTACCTAGGAGTAAATTAAGAAATAAGAAAATATTGAATCTGGAAAATTAAAATATTTTCAATTATCTTTAGAGTTAAATGGAAATACTTCAGAATATCATAAATCTAACATGGCCAGTGAGCTAGTAGAATCGTCATCGCGCCAGGCAAAATGCTTAGCAGCATTAAGTCCGTCTTTACGTTCTGAGTTCAAATTCCACCAAAGTCGACTTTGCCTTTCATCCTTTTGGGGTTGATTAAATACGTATCAGCTGAGCAGAGGGGTCGATGTAACAGACTTACACGCTTCTCTGAAATTACTGGCTTTGTGCCAAAATGTGAAACCATTATTATGAATCTAATACTGTTCCTAGAATATTTTAATGAAACAATTACACTGATAATCGTCTTTGTCCTTCGGTTCGAACTAATCTCGTGTCATCTCCATCGTGGACCATCGGACACAAATCGTCTCGTATCCCCTCATCCCCCACATTGTCTCCCCTAAGCTGATCCTTAATCACTCCTCTAAATTTTTCTTCCTTCGGACGTCCATCCTCTGAAATAGGTGCCTGTCCTTAGCTTTTCCTGCAGCTGTCGACTGCTGGTGTCTCAGAGGGAATTTGGACAGAACATTCGACTGACCAGTTGATGCACCCTCAGTTGACTTCTCTCTCTCTCTCTCTCTCTCTCTCTCTCTCTCTCTTTCTCTCTCTCTCTCTTTCTCTCTCTCTCTCTCTCTCACTCTCTCTCTTTCTCTCTCTCTCTCTCTCTCTCTCTCTCTCTCTCTCTCAATTGACTCAATGCAGCTGTGGATTGTTTCCTGCGATAGATTGGTGTCGTGTCCAGAGAATGATTTATATTTCATTGAACGCGACCGAATATGGAGCAAGGCAGCGTTTGTTGGAGATTTTGTGGTTTCTGAAGACATCATTACTACTTCGTCCGGATTTATATTTTCACAGTGCACTGAATAGGTGAGAAATATTGTTTTATAGGACGCTCCTTACGCCATATCTACTTGGGAAAATAAGCTATTAATTTGCTAACAGAACCCAACAAATAAATAAAATTTCTCGTCAATGAGATTGCGGGGCTGGTAGTGTTCTGAATAGATTCAACACTGAACAAATATTTGACTACTCAGATGAGATGTCACAATAATTATTGAATCTCCGTTGAACAAGATTCAATTACACTGATTAATTAGCCATTCTCTAGATCAAATATAGTCAATTGATGCAATCAAACGAAAGCAATAATAGCGACACAGGTTTTGTGTGTCTAGTAAATAAGGAACAGCGGATGTGCTCCAAGTCGGCCTATTGACAATATATTATCTCTAGCGTTCTATGTCAACGTGTTATTAAAAAAAATCAAACTTTCCTTTAATGCATGGAGTAAACTGAATAAGATGGCTGCGGGGAGAATGTAAAGATGCCGTCAGACGCCAGGATAACGATCGATGCTTTAACATATGGTAGCTTTAGAAATGGACAATTGGCAGTGTTTATTTTCCTTTCCTATTTAATAAACTTCAAATAGTGTCCGCCATTTCAGAAAATATTCTAGAATTTTCACAAAGACGCAGGAAATGTTTTAAAATGAAACTGTTGATTAAATTCAATCTTACATATGTGCTGAAATTAATTTACGATTAACAGTTTTCTTTCTTTTTTTTTTCACAAGAAAATACAAAAACAAAGAAACCTAAATATTGACGAATATCGTTGTTGTTCTGCTTCGAAATGGCTGCTACGAAGGTAGCTCTAATGTGCCTATAAAGACATAGAAAATGAAAACTTAGTTTTGATTAAACAAGGGATTACGGCCTCGCCGATTACCCACATCGCAAAGTGGCGTAGAGGTGGGAGTAAATATGTTTGGTGTAATAGATCTGGGTAACGTTCTTGTATTAGAGAACTCTCATAAAGTCATTATATGCCATAGTTTTTTGATTTACTGCTATCAATATTAATGTCGATATGTTGACTGTTGAGTAATCAGATCAACCGCAATCTACACACAAGCAGACGTACTCAACGTTGCCAGGGTGCCGAAATCAAATTCCTCTACTGTAATGGGGATACGGGGATGTTTCAGAAGCCACCACCACAAAATATGGTTTCAGAGACAAGTAAAGAAAGAAGAAGAGGGGAGTGTAGCGAAAGATGTAATCATCTAACTTTCACGTTGTTTCAAGTCAGAGAGAATCTATCAAATATGGATCATTACATCGTATTGATTAAAGAATTTAATTAAGCCATGTTTATTAATCATTTAGCAAAAAAACAAAAAAGTCAAATATCCAGAAACAAGCTCTACCTGAAAGCCGAAGGGTAAAGCAGCTGTTAGTATAATATACATGAATTAAAAAGTGTTAATTAATTAGAATTCTATACGTTGTGAGAAGACCAAGTGATTATGCTAATGCATGTCTTAATTTTCCTCTGACAGAACGGATAATAACAACGTCTTGCTGTAGAGGTTTGATAACACCGAAACATTTCCAGAGTTGTCTCCCTTTAATTCAAAGCCCAGATTCAATTATCAAACCTAACGATTCTTTCCCCAAACACCAGATGTAATTTTAATCAATTAATCTATGTAAGACTCATTACATCTGTAAACCAACCTCACAGCAATTCAGAGCAGTGTCGTGTACGAGCAAGCACAAGGACTCTTCGCTTTAATAAAAGCTACCTTTTTTTTCACCTAATACTTACACACATAAATATATGTATACACGCACACAAATATATACAATTACACACATATATATATATACACATACTCATAAATATATACACACACGCACGCACACAGATATATACAGACATTCACGTATATATATATATATATATATACATGTATACTTACACAAATATATGTACACATGCATATATATATATGTGTGTGTGTGTGTGTGTATATATATACACACACATAAAAAAGACCCCTTTCGATCATGAGTTACCATGGGATTGCACCTGGAAAGTTGCCCTCCGAGGCACAAGTCTGGGCAAAGTTGTTTATGGAAGACCGGCAGTCGCCCATGCATACCAGCCTCCTCACTTCACGCCACCGATGTTATCCAAGGGAAAGACACGCACATATGTATATACACACACCCACATATGTATATACACGTATGTATGCGTATATACATATATATATATATATATATATATATATATACTAGCAGAAATACCCGGCTTTGCCCGGGTTAAAGAGAATAATGAAATCTAAAAACGCCGTCTAGACTACGCAACCCTCAACTGTTAGTAGCTATGATACCATATTTCTACATTAATAACTCTCCAATCCATGCCAGCATGGAACATAGACATTAAGTGGAATGCCAGTCTCTCATCTAGGAGGGCCTTGAAATCAATGTTACCAACTGGGGACTGTGTGTGTCGTAGTGATAATAAAAAGACCCAAAGGAGGTCTGCAACGAAATAATTTTACTCAACACTTTGCAAGTGAATCAGTGGAGGCAAAGATGCGTCTCATTTACTTGACAATTTATGCACCACATTGCAGAAATCACAATGAAAGTATATCTGAAAGGGTAGTCTTACACTGTTGTACCGTTGAATTACAAATAATGCTCATCTGTTATGTTAGGGTTAAAATTTCATCAACATCAAAAATATATGAATTTTCATGGGAGTTATGGCCGTTATACATAGAATATAATTTCCAAATTTCATAAAGATCCGTTCAGTACTTTTGACGTAGTTTTGGATAAGAAAACAAATGACTAATGTGTGTGTTTGTGTACATGTGTTTGTGTGTGATGGGTGTATATATGTATAGATATCTGTATGCATGTATATATATGTACATATATGTACATATATGTACATATATGTACATATGTGTACATATTACATGTACATCTATATATATATATATATATATATATATACATATACATCTACACATGTGTATACATATACATGTATGCATATAGATCTATATCTCTATATATAGATTTGTTAGCGTGCTGGGCGAATTGCTTAGCGGTATTTCACCCGTCTCTACGTTCTGAGTTCAAATTCCGCCGAAGTCGACTTTGCTCACGGTGGTGCACCAGCATGACCGCAGCCACTTGGCTGAAACACATAAATAAATAAATATATCTATGCATATACGTGTACATATACATCTCTTTCTCTCTCTTTCTGAAAGTATCTGTCATTACAGTATCGAAATGTGATTGTTTCAGTTAGTAGAATAGTTTCATTTTTAAAGTGAAAGTATTTGACATGAGTGTTTTTGTTTCACTTTTGACACGTAATACTTAAATAGTGGAGGAGATATTATGTTGCTGTGGGCTCGAACTCTGCAAGAAGTTAATAATTTTTTTTTACTAAAACACAACTGGAACCCTAAGTAAGGCATGTGTAAAATTTGAATGAAATTGGTTGCGTAGTTCTCGAGTTTTAGGGATTCACACAGACAGACAGACAGGCACACATTCTCATTTTTATATATATAGATATCTATATATATAAAAATGAGAATGTCTGTCTGTCTGTCTGTCTGTCTGTCTGTGTGAATCCCTAAAACTCGAGAACTACGCAACCAATTTCATTCAAATTTTACACATGCCTTACTTAGGGTTCCAGTTGTGTTTTAGTAAAAAAAAATTATTAACTTCTTGCAGAGTTCGAGCCCACAGCAACATAATATCTCCTCCACTATTTAAGTATTACGTGTCAAAAGTGAAACAAAAACACTCATGTCAAATACTTTCACTTTAAAAATGAAACTATTCCACTAACTGAAACAATCACATTTCGATACTGTATTGACAGATACTTTCACAGAGAGAGAAAGAGAGAAAGAGAGAGACAGAGATGTATATGTATACATATACATGTATATGTACACCATTTCGATACTGTAATGACAGATACTTTCAGAGAGAGAGAGAGAGAAAGAGAGAGAGAAAGAGAGAGAAAAAGAGATGTATATGTATACATATAGATGTACACGTATATGTATATATATATATATAGATCTATACATACATGTATATGTATACATATGTGTAGATGTATATATATATATATATATATATATATATATATATATAGATGTACATGTAATATGTACACATATATACATATATACATGCATACAGATATCTATACATATATACACCCATCACACACACATACACATGCACACAAACACACACATTAGTCATTTGTTTTCTTATCCAAAACTACGTCAAAAGTACTGAATGGATCTTTATGAAATTTGGAAATTATATTCTTTGCATAACGGCCATAACTCCCATGAAAATTCATATATTTTTGATGTTGATGAAATTTTAACCCGAACATAACAGATGAGCATTATTTAGAAAATGATGTCACACGTTATTGAGGCTACCATTCTTTCTGGATGTGCAAAAGGGGATGACGTCTTTATTCCAAGAATTCCTCTTACTCCATCAGGAGCAGACATTCCTTTTACATTCAGAAGACTACAATTCCCCCTTCGTGTGACTTTTGCCATGTCCATAAACAAATCTCAGGATCAAACACTGTCTGTAGCTGGTCTTCTCTTGGAAGAGCCCTGCTTCTCACATGGACAACTGTATGTTGGCTGCTCAAGAGTGGGCAGCAAAAAAAAAAACCTATTTGTATATGCTCCACAAGGGAAAACAAGGAACATAGTTTACAACAAGGTGTTATAATCACAACAGCAAGAAAGTATGTACATGATCACCTTCTTTTACGAAACTTCATTGACTTTCATATATTTATATTGATATACATATATATACGTGTGTTTGGGTGCGTGTGTGTATATACATCTCTATATATAAAGATGATGCGTAATCTAGACGGCGTTTTTAGATTTCATTATTCTCTTTAACCCGGGCAACGCCGGGTATTTCTGCTAGTATATATATATATATATATATATACACACGCATAATACATACATTTATATATACATATATATATATATATATATATATATATATATATATATACACATATACACACACACACACATATATATACGCATACATATACACATATATACTCACACGTACACGCACTTGTATGCGTAATCGAGAAGAGATATTGTATAAAAAAATGGTCGTGAAGAAATCGACGGAAGATTGAAACTGTAACCACTACTGTTGCTTACGACAGCTGTTTAAGTGTCACTGTCTGCAAAGTAACACAGAAGCCTCCACAAGGCCACTCATTTTGCTAGAAATCACAATCATATTTTACTCAACTCACACCCTACCATCTTATTAAATGAAACCGCATTGACATATTTCTTGGGCGGCGGTAAAGGAGGGAACGCCTTTGATTATCGACTCGCGGAATCCGATTTAAGCCTCAACTATAACCGTGTTGGACTTCTTAAGAAATATATGTTACAATGCAGACTAATATAGCATTATAAATTTACTTATGAAACCATTGCTTGCTTGTGACAGTTATATATATTATTAATGAAGAGAGATGGCAGTACAAAGTCAATTAGTGCTACAATAATTAAAATTTAATACAGCCTGAAGAGATTCGGTAATTTAGTCTGAACGGCAAAAAGCTATAAAATATTCCTTATTGATTATTCAGAGGAAAGTTACTCTTGAATGCTTTCCTTCCAGCGGCTGGGCTGACATTGACTATAAATTTGTTGAAATACTCGGACACTTGCTCAAGGCATTCCTAAGGGTAATCTTCAAGTTTAGGGGGATAAAAAAAATAAATAAAAATATTCAAGGGAAGTAACTGAACGTCTTACCAGTATTTTCCGTACATCTCTGTTTATAAATAAATCACACACGTGATTTGACTGACGTTAGGGTTAGGGTTAGGATGTGATTTATTTATAAACAGCTAGAAGAAAACGGATAATACTGGTAAATCGTTCAGTTATTTCCCTTGAATATATTTATTTATTTTTTTTATCCCCCTAAACTTGAAGATTACCTTCCTAAGCTTATCACAAGTTTTTGTCGCATTCCGAAAAACCTAAAACACAACTGGAACCCTAAGTAAGGCATCTGTAAAATTTGAATGAAATTGGTTGTGTAGTTCTCGAGTTTTAGGGATTCACACAGACAGACAGACAGACAGACAGGCACACATTCTCATTTTTATATATATAGATATCTATATATATAAAAATGAGAATGTCTGTCTGTCTGTCTGTCTGTGTGAATCCCTAAAACTCGAGAACTACGCAACCAATTTCATTCAAATTTTACACATGCCTTACTTAGGGTTCCAGTTGTGTTTTAGTAAAAAAAAATTATTAACTTCTTGCAGAGTTCGAGCACACGGCAACATAATATCTCCTCCACTATTTAAGTATTACGTGTCAAAAGTGAAACAAAAACACTCATGTCAAATACTTTCACTTTAAAAATGAAACTATTCCACTAACTGAAACAATCACATTTCGATACTGTATTGACAGATACTTTCACAGAGAGAGAAAGAGAGAAAGAGAGAGACAGAGATGTATATGTATACATACACATGTATATGTACACCATTTCGATACTGTAATGACAGATACTTTCAGAGAGAGAGAGAGAGAAAGAGAGAGAGAAAGAGAGAGAAAGAGAGATGTATATGTATACATATAGATGTACACGTATATGTATATATATATATATAGATCTATACATACATGTATATGTATACATATGTGTAGATGTATATATATATATATATATATATATATATATATATATATATATATATATATAGATGTACATGTAATATGTACACATATATACATGCATACAGATATCTATACATATATACACCCATCACACACACATACACATGCACACAAACACACACATTAGTCATTTGTTTTCTTATCCAAAACTACGTCAAAAGTACTGAATGGATCTTTATGAAATTTGGAAATTATATTCTTTGCATAACGGCCATAACTCCCATGAAAATTCATATATCTTTGATGTTGATGAAATTTTAACCCGAACATAACAGATGAGCATTATTTAGAAAATGATGTCACACGTTATTGAGGCTACCATTCTTTCTGGATGTGCAAAAGGGGATGACGTCTTTATTCCAAGAATTCCTCTTACTCCATCAGGAGCAGACATTCCTTTTACATTCAGAAGACTGAGTTTTTTTCCCCCCATGCCAGAATTTCGTCCCGCAACTGAAACAGATCCGATAAGGTACCTTATCTAGTGGATCAATACTTAATCGAGCCTGAAAAAATAAAAGCAAAGTTGACCTTGGTAGTTATAGATTTAAGGGCCGGGACAGATACCGTAAAGTATTCGACCTGATGTTCGAAACAAAGTTCAGCCCAAATTAGGATAAATATGTTACTGAAACAAATAAAAGGGTTAAAAACTGAACTAAAATATAACAGAAAAGTTACCTTACGACAATCGATTTGGAGGCGAGCAGGTCAGGTTAGGGCACAATAAGCAGGGCCGAACTCGGAAAATCGAGCAACATAGCCAAACAGTCTGAGCTGGGTTTACTGAATCGTACAAGTAACAAGATACATCCCAGGTTCTGAGCAGAATCGTTGGCTGGCTACGAAATCCGACTATGGCGTGGCGTAGCCGCAGAGCAAAAGAATGAAGAGGAATGGTATAAATGGGTATTTTCCTGAATAGAATCCAGTATTGAGACAGTAATATCAATTCCGTGGTAATTTCGTAACTCAGAGACTGGTTATTGTAAAATGGTAGTCTGTGAGAGATTCCAAAGGGTAAAGTAATCCATTTTGTGAAAATAATAAACTTTTGATGGGCTGCAATTGTCAGTAATGGTCGTGAGCAGTGTCGGAAGTCTATTGCCAACAGCCTTCGCAACAATTTCACACTGCGAAAAGCAAACTTGTTTTAAAAAATTGTTTTATTTTTAACGAAGTTCATACCATGCGAAGAAAGGGGTGGCAGGCTGCTTCAAGCTTTCTTTTCAATGTAGCTTTTTATTTTATGCAAATTATTATTTACCTAAATTACACATGACCGTTCAATTACGTTCGTGTGAGTCACGGGTTCGAATCCCACGAATAACAATTTATCGTTCGGATGATACATTCATGACCGTTACATCAGATTGTAAATAATAAAATAAACTATTTTCATTAATGTTGCCAACACTACTTAATAAACTTCTGATTGATTGATGAAACAAGTGAAGAAACTTGTGAACTGTTAATAGCTCAGAAAACATCTTTTGTATTGGATTGCTGCAGAAAACTTTCTGCTAAAAGAATAGAATTTGATTTTATGAATATGTTGAGGATCGAGATGGAATTAAAGTTGAGTTGATGCACGCACTCACATATATATATATACATACATACATATATACAAAAACACCCTGTTGATGTTGAAATTCCAATGAAAGAGCCTTGGATCTGGGTTAGAAACCGATTCTTTCTCTATTGGCAAGAAATATTGAAATAAAACTTAATAATCACACACACACACACACACACACAGAATCAAAACGTGAAGTTCTATGTTTATGCCAGTCATATTTGTATAAAACAGAACATATTTCTCCAGCATCATCTCTTTTGGTTCGAATCCACAGAGAGAAAGGTTTCTACCCAGGGTGATACTTTTATTCCGCCGTGCATCAACCAAATATATTCTACATACATTAAAATGGTGTATATATGTGTAATGCAGGCGATTTCTCAGCCATTGCAACGAAGTCTATGGTTCTATACAGAACAGTGTTAGATAGTTCATCGTGTATTTTTATATACTAATATATATTTCTTGTTCTTTTTCTTTGTTCAGGTTTGGTTCCAGAATCGCAGAGCAAAATGGCGCAAGAAAGAAAAGGTCGGTCCGCAATCCCATCTTTATGGCCCCTATTCCAATAACCTGAACGTTGGACGTGTTGGAGTGTTGTCCAGCCATCAAAGTTATGCGGATCTCTTGATGAAATCCTACGAAAATCATATTCTTGGTCGATACACCCTGGCCTCGGCCCAGGGTGCTAACCCACAGTTCTCACCCCCAACGGCAGCAGCTGCTGCTGCTGCTGCTGCTGCTGCCGCCGCAGCTGGCTTTTACAGTCCTATGGCGCTAGCAGCAGCAGCGGGACTATCGTCCACGTCATCGTCTCAGATAAGATCTTTTCCTTCGTTCAGCACACATTTACCTCCCCCTGGCTCTTTCCAGCATCTCTTGGCAAGTATGACGTCAACGGCAGCGAAGACCCGCGACGGCAACAGTAACAGTAACGGGTCGCCTGCCAGCAACAATGTTAGTTCTGGAGAGTCGACGTCGGCGTCGCAGTCTCCGCCGACCACAGCAGGGCTGACGGTCACTTCGGGAAGTTTCGCTGATGCTGACAGGCGTTCGTCAAGTATAGCTGCTCTTCGAATGAGAGCCAGAGAACACGAAATTAGGCTCGGGCTTAATGGCAAATGTAACAGTATTGTTTATTAAGGGGCGAATATTTGGGGGAAAAAATAAAAAATAAAGAAAACAAAATATTGTAAAATTTACAACTAAATTTATAACAACGAAATTCTGTGAAATTTAGAGAAAATAATTGCATTAATTCCATTATTAACTAATATTTGTTCATAAACTAAATGGAAAGATAAGGGAGTTTCTTTTTTTTTTATTATTTACATTAACATTTTTCTACCTGCCAAATTTCGCATTTAATTCAAAAGATTCGAGAAATCCAAGAAATAAAACTGAACGAAAAAAAAAAAACATGAAACTATGAGAATCTAAAGTCAAAAAAGCAGCCGTTTGTTTTTTTCACTTCCAACAATAAAATTGTACAACTAAGTGTAGGAAAATGCAATATTAACAAGAACAATTCTGGAAGGACATTTTTGCTTCAGATCCTTTTAATATTGTATTGCCAGAAATAATTTTAATTTGTACTGCAAAAAAACAACAAAAAAAGCGAAAACAAAAAGGAAACAAAAACACAAAACAAAACTAGTTTTAATTGCATAACACGACCAAGGGTCCTGTTACATGTACAATAGAGTCTTTTAATTATTTCATCGACCAATTTGATCAAAATCTTCATTCTCTTTCCACAGTATTTCCGATCTCTTTTCACTGATGTCCATGTATGGATGTATGTAATTCTGTGCATGTGTTCATGTGATATGTGTGTATGTTTTTATGTGTATGTCTGAGACAAGATGTGCATGCATATGTGTGTGTGTACATATTTATATATATATATATATATATATATATATATATATATATATATATATGTATGTATATATGTATATATATATATATATATATATATATATATATATATATATATATATATATATATATATATATATATATATATATATATATATGTATATATATATATATATATACAGTAGTACTTCGGGTTTCGAACACCTCTGATCACGAATAAACCATGCTTTATGTATGTTGCATGTATATACACACACACACATATATATATGTATATATATATATATATATATATATATATATATAAAGTACGATTTATTCGTAATCAGAGGTGTTCGTAAACCGAGTTACTATTGTATATATATATATATATATATATATATGTATATATATATATACATACACAAAGGCATATATATACATACATATACAAATACACACACACACACACACACACATATATATATATATATATATATATATATATATGTATATTTGTATTTGTAAATATATATATATATGTGTGTGTGCGTATGTATATATGCATGTGGCTGTGTGCGCGTATGTCTATGTGTGTATGTGAGTAAGCACACGTGTTTATTTAATTAAAATCATATATTTCGAATTGCCTGATAATCTTTTTTCTGTTCTTGTATTTGGTTTGCAAAATTCTTAATGTGAACACGTGTGTTGAAACACATTTTGTTGTATCTTGGTCGATGAGTGGAGGTGGGGGAGGTCATAACGCCTGTAATAAACACACGCACTGGCTTTATCTCACTCTCTTATTATTAGCCAATTGCTAAGTTATTTAATCAATCAATTAATCGATTGCTTGCTTAATCAGTCGGTTAATCAATCAATCAGTTGTTTGTCAAAGTCCTTTCGTCGCTTTTCGCAACCTCATCAATGACATGCTCTCCTTACTGCAGGCCTGCTTCAAGTCTGTTTCTTGTTTGGTTACTATTTGTGTAGTGTTTTAGGCGATGAGCTGGAAGAATTGTTTGCACCTCAAGCAAAATGCTTTGTGGCATTTCGTCTGTCTTCATGTTCTGATTTCAAATTTCGCCGAGGTCGACTTTGCCTTTCATCCTTTCGGAGTCGATAAAATAAGTACCATTTGGGCAATGTAATCGACTTAGTCCCCCTCCTCCGAAATTGTTGACCTAGTGCCAAAATGTGGAATCAATATTTATATAGTATAGCCATATCTCTAGTTCGTTGGTTAAATAAGTAATCAACTGACTAATAGCAAAGAAATGAAACAGAACCAGTGCGTGTGGTTATTACTGACGTGACGACCCTCCCAAGATACAATCTTTTTTTATTTTCTGTTTATTCTCAGTTTCCAGTAGCATGTGATAGCCGATTTAGTGATCGAGTTCTGAACAGCCCTCCACGCAGCCGAGTATCACTCAACACTCAAACTACATTACTTTTAGATCGTCTTCATTCAGAGTGTTCCTCAATGCAAATTACAACACACTAATCTTTTAAGTTAACGATCGATGTTTCAGAGAGTAACACTCAATCAGTTTCCATTTCCAGCAACCAGCTTGACTTTGCCTGTTTTCATAACCCAAGGCTTGACGGAACCACACTGTATACATTCACAGAAGTCCAGAAAAACTGATGTAATGATAATCAAAATACTCGCCGTTACTTTGTTTCCAGCTATTACAGAATGCTTCTTACAATGGGTAACAGACAATATACCAAAGTGATTAGGAATGTATTTAAGATAATTAGGTAAAATCTAGGAAAAAATATTAATACTGAAAATCAAAAAAAAAAAAAAATACGTATCGCAAATCGAGGAGATAAATCATATAGAACAAATCAAACGGTTTTATATTTATAAAATAGAACAAGTGAAACGGTTTGTATCTGTGATGTAGAAGTCAAAGAGTTTTACGTTGGTTGCAGACGTTTAAGATTTTGGTACTGAGCTCAAGTTTCTGCTTTTCTAGGTCACTTTCTTGCGAAAGTTTCGAACGTGTAACCTGATTCTATAAGTGGAGAAGCTACACACAGAGACACATCATTTAATAGGAGCCTGTATGTTGTCAATTGACCTGCAATAAATTGCTGACAAACCTCTCTCAAATAACACTGTCTCGAAAAAGGACGGTGTACACTGGACAATGTCGAGCTACACGTTCCTAAAATAGACGGGTTGGCTTTTGGCACCAAACAACAACATATTTACTCGCAGTTTAGATAAGATGTAACATGACAGTTTTTCTTCTTTTCTTATTTATTTTTTTGTTTTACTCAACCCTCTGATTTTCATCAATATTTTCACCATTTTCATGCAATATTTCTTTGCAAGGTGTCAAGGGGTAAGTTAACGGTGAACAAAATCCACAGTTCGATTTCGACTCTCGTTTGCTTCTCTATTCATTTTACTTTGTTCATGTCTTTGAAATCCGTGTATCTCTATCAGAAAGTATCACAGTGAAAGACCTCAACGATTTCAAACAAAAATAATTTTGACTGCCTCACTTTGGAATGAATTATTTCTCCAAGAACTTAAATTTCGATGTAGCAATATTTTCGGTAAACTGTTGCATTTTCTGTCAATGACAGAAAATGTTATGAGATAGTTCTAACAACGACAACAGCAACAACAACAACAACAACAACAACAACGAAAGCTTCAACTACAACAACTGTTTAGTAATTGATTTGGACTGATTCCCATTTTCCTCCTTTTATCCCACTTTTATCCCTCTTTTATCCCCTATATTCCCTGAGGTTCCAGTCGAAACTCACTACGATCTCGAGTTAAAGGCTCCCTCAGTTAATTCATCTGAAGATTAACCAGTTATTTAACAGGGTTCACAGTTGTGGCTTCAAAGTTGGAGTAGTATTCATCGTATTTTCGATAAATAGTCTCCCACGCCAAATAAGCGACTTGTCGCTTCGCGTAGTATGTATGTACGTATGTATGTATGTGTGTGTGTCTGCGTGCGCATATGTATAAGTATGTATGTATGTATGCAAGTTGGTTGGTAGGTATGCGATGCGATACGAGTCCAGTTGTTTACATACCTCAATGTTGAAGGGAAACACACGTGTCACGATACACAGACGTCAATGTCATGTTCCACAAAACTAAATTAATTAAATATTTCGAAGTCGAATTTATATTTCAGGTAAACAGACAGGATGTTCGTGGTTGTGGATACAACGTGCGTGTGTGTGTGTGTGCGTGCACGTGTGTGTGTGCGTGCACGTGTGTGTGTGCGTGCACGTGTGTGTGTGGTTTGACATTAAACTATATAATTTTAATTTGTGTAGTAATATATTGTCATGTGAAGAGTGTTGGTTTGTGGTGAGGGTCAGTCTGTTGTTATTATCATCATCATTATTATTATTATTATTATTATTATTATTATTATTATTATTATTATTATTATTGTTCAGTAGTTTTATTTTTATAACGTGCTTTCACTTCACTACCGAGCGCAGCTCTGTGCGCCTTGGGTATGTGCTGTGGTTTGCTGTGGTGCTCTTATGTTTACTGTATTGAAAGTGTTTTGCGTAGGATGTGTGCAGTACCCAGTAGTGCAATTTTCTGTATGTTATATATATTTGTAAGTCCTGCTATTTTTGTTATGTATTTGTCTGAATATTATTATTATTATTATTATTATTATTATTATTATTATTATTATTATTATTATTATTATCGTTAGTCCGCCGGACAAAATGCTTCACAACATTTCGTCCGTCTACATTCTCAGTTCAAATTCCACCGAGGACGATGTCAATGAAATAAATACCAGTGAAATACTGGGTTGATATTATATCGACTATCCCCCTCCCCCAAAATTTCAGGCCTTGTGCCTACAACAGAAAGGATTATTATTATTATTATTATTATTATTATTATTATTATTATTATTATTATTATTATTATTATTAGCACACCGGACAAAATACCAAGCAACATTTCGGCCGTCAGGATTTGGGAAAGAAATTAGTGAACGGTGAGGAGGAGATGTCAGCAGCAATCCCCACCCCATCATATTTACATTAACAATATACTAATATTTAATGTTAGTTCTACCACATTGCACCAATAACAGACTGTATTCCATTGTACTCCATTGTACACCACATTATACTAACAAGCCACTACTGTAACCCTACAATATACCATCGTACGTCCATAGCCGACCGACATCCACTTGGCGCTTCTCTAACGCATCATTGCACAAACAGAACTCGTACCACATCACATTAATAATACTCCGCATTAACATCACA
>NC_142946.1:2606159-2608659 GCF_046866305.1 Octopus bimaculoides
TTGCATATTTTTACTGCTCCACTTACAATTGTATCCGTTAACTACGTGTCCGCTGATTTCTTTCTTCTTTCTTCTTTTTGCTTGAAAATCCTTGAAAATCCTTGCTTTCCAAGATTGTCATTTAGACTTTTAATAACATAACCGAATGAATTGGTAATTATTGGTATGGATGTGAATTTATTAGCAGGTTAGAAGAACTGCGGGTTTCCTAGCGATTGTCCCTAAGTATTATTAGCTTTGTTGGATCTATGTAAAGTAACTTTTGCTCAAGCTGATTGTCTAAGAAATAAGTTCTTGATTTTTGCATTATTTTCAAGAACCATTCCAGCATGTATGTATGCAAACAGAGGTGACAGAGGTTAGATCTGTGTAGTATTCTGTCGGTTACGACGACAAGGGTTTCAATTGGTCTGATCAACAGAACAGCCTGCTTGTGAAATTAACATGCAAGTGGCTGAGCACTCCATAGACACGTGCACTCTTAACGTACTTCTCAGGGAGATTCAGCCTGACACAGGATGTGAAATCGCTGGCTTTTTCAAATCCAGCTACTACTCATTTTAGCCAGCTGAGTGGACGGGAGCAACGTGAAATAAAACTGTCTTGCTGAAGGACACAATGCGCCGCTAGAAATCGAACTCATGACCTTTCGATGCACCTTCACAATTTGTATGGAAGCACCTGTGAAAGACAGTGAATATTGCGTGCTTTGTGTTGAAAGATAGTTTCCAAACCTCTCTTCAACTGAGCAACACAGTGTTATCTGCCGGTTTTGAAAATAAAGTGAGATGCCACAACTTGGTTTTAACATACATTTTATATTGGGTGTATATAATAGTATATCGTTGATATTATGTTAAACTGTCGTATGTTCAAATTTTGTCAAATGTGTTTTTTTTTTCAATATTTAATTTTGCTTGCAATAACTGGTTCTTTTGGTCAAACTCATCATATCTCCAGCTGCCTCAGATGAAAATTGTCAAAGTGTAGCACAACGGTTTAGCATTTTTCAAAAGTGTCATAAGTCTCAAATACGACAGTTTTGCAAAAATATTTCTGACTGAAAAATATCATACATGCATGGAGTTACGATTTTATGCTCCCAAGAAAGTATCATTGTTAAGCTGAAATTGTTGCTAATGTAAACAGAAGTGGAATGGTGAAACTATTTTTTTTCCTTTTCTGAAAAAGCAACGTTTTGGACTTACGACACTTTTGCATAATAGCAACGATATATATATATATATATATATATATATATATATATATATATATATATATATATATATATATATATATATATGTGTGTGTGTGTGTGTGTGTGTGTGTGTGTGTGTGTGTGTGTGTGTGTGTGTGTGTGGTACGTGTGAATATACGTATGCGCGCGCGATTGAGTGAGTGTGAGTGTGTGTTGATTTGAACTCAGAACGTAAAGACGAACGAAATGCCGCTAAGCGTTTCCCCCTTGCGTGCTAAGGCTTCGGTTAACTCAGAGTCTTAATGAGAGTAATAATCCTTTCTACTAAAAGCACAAGGCCTGAAATTTGTGAGGAGCTACTGCCTGAAGAACCATTTTGGGCGAAACGTATAAGTCCTTGTGCTTCGTCTTTCTGTCTCATAAATTTCGACTCTACCCATCTATTCAGTACTTTTTCAATGAATGTTACCTGCTGTTCATAATATATTAACATGTATACATAAACACACGTGCATGTATGTATGTATGTATGTATGTATGTATGTATGTATGTACGCACGTACGTATGCATGTTTGTATGCATGTACGTACGTATGTGTGTATGTATGTAAATACGTATGTATATATGTTTGTATGTATGTATGTATGTACGTACGTACGTATGTATGTATGTATGTTTGTATGTTTGTATGCATATATGTACGTAGGTATGTTTATTATAATATTATTAAAAGCCCTAACTTCAAATAAATGGTTAAATATACGCTCATATCTGTATATACATATATACATACATAATATATGCATTCATGCATACACATGTGTGTGTATCGTGTGTGCGTATGATGTACATCGTGTACGTGTGCTTGTTGTGTGTATATAATGTATGTGTGAATACATACATACATACATATATATGTATATATATATATATATATATATATATATATATATATATATATATATATATATATATATATATATATATATATATATATATATACATATATATATATATATATATACAGAGAGAGAGTGTGTGTGTGAGTGTGTGTGTGTGTGTGAGAGAGAGAGAGAGAGAGAGAGAGAGATAGAGACAGACAGACAGACAAAGTGAGTGAAGGAAGGGGGATTATAAATACTTATACTTATACATATATATATATATATATGCACATACATAAGAATACATATATACACGCACGGATATATGCAAATGTGTGTGTGTTGGTCCTACAACTCCTTTTGGGGTCGTAGTGGAGCCATTCTGACATACAGCATGTCGTGGACATTTCAAAAACC
>NC_142946.1:2613659-2726159 GCF_046866305.1 Octopus bimaculoides
TGGAATCCACAGAAATGACTTGCCTTGAAGACTGTCTTTCATTTGTCATCTCGAACCACTGAGTCACTCTGGTCTGGTCTCGGCGGACAAAGACTGAGCTGCACGTGAAATTAATATCCACTCAAGTTATAGACTAGCATTGTGATGATGATGATGATGATGATGATGGTGGTGGTGGTGGTGGTGGTGATGGTGATGGTAGTGGTGGTGATAGTGATGATGATGATGTAGTGCTTGTGGTGATGATGATGGTAATAATGATAGTGGTGTGTGTTCCTATCTATAGCAAGGTTGCATATATATATATATATATATATATATGAGTTATATATATATATATATATATATATATATATATATATATATATATGAGTGAAATTACTCATGGAAGTTAATGTTCAAAACAATCTTTTATTTACACCAACAGAAAAGAAACACCAACAATTCAGCGTGTAGTTGTTTGTTTGTTTTTTGTCTATTATTTTTTTTTTACTCTAAAATCTAACGAAATCTGTTTTCTCTTTATTATGTCATGTACATTTGTTAATAATGGATTATTTGTATAACAGCCTTAATATAATCTATATTTCATCGGTCTATTTAAGAGAAGCAGTCAAGCATGCTCTATTAGTTCCACTATAACGCACCGAATCTCACAAAAAGAAAAAGGATAAAAAAAAAGAAAGCTTCGAGTCAATGGCGTGGTTTAACTGTTGTCTGCACTGTTTTTGTGTTATTGTTATTGCTGTTGTTGTTGTTGCAGGTGGTTGTGGTATTGGTTGTGGTTGTGGTGGTGGGCCCGGCCCCTTTGATCGAGAATTCATCAGTTAATCTCCACGCTCCTGAATGTAGCCAATTAATGTTTAATTCTTCTGCTCGACTATATCAGCAGTCATTAATAGTTTAGTACAAGTTCTGTTATTCAGCGAGCCATCTATTCTTGCAAGCTACTTGAGAAGACAATAGACCTCTGGCAAACTGGCTACTAAATAATGACTGACTCCTGCTAGAAGAGAGCAATCACTTAAAAATGTGCAGCGTCCAATGAAGTTGGCTATAATCACTGAAAAGCGGGGTAGAATCAAGTTTTAGCTAATGACCACCGATCAATATATTTACACAATACCTGCACTCGTGTTCCATCACCGACTACACATACCATTGCAAACCAATTGCCATCCTCTCTCTCTCCAACTCCTCGTCCTCCGTTCATCACCCCTACCTACTATCTCTATATCACTTCTTCTCCTTCTTCTTCTTCTTCTTCTTCTCAAATCTACACCATTTAACCTGATAAACTCCCAGCCAGTTCAGCTGGCGTCCTGGTTTCAATTCATGGTTAAGGATACTTCACTCGCACGACATCATTAACTTGACCCCCCACCCCGGAAAAAATAAATAATAATAAATAACAAAAAAAAAAGGATGAACGCCACACAATCTTATTCCACACCTTGTTCTACTAAAGCCTTGCGAGTGGATTTGGTAGACGGAAACTGAAAGAATCCCGTCGTATATATATATATATATATATATATATACACACACACACACATTTATGTATATGCGTGTATATGTTTGTGTGTGTTTTTCCTCGCAACATCGCTTGACAACCGATGCTGGTATGTTTACGTCCCCGTAACTTAGCGTTCGGCAAAAAGAGACCGATAGAATAAGTACTAGGCTTACAAAGAATAAGCCCTGGGGTCGATTTGCTCGGCTAAAGGCAGTGCTCCAGCATGGCCGCAGTCAAATGACTGAAACAAAAAGAAAAAATGAAAAAGAATATATATATGTATATATATATATATATATATATATATATATATATATAGAGAGAGAGAGAGAGAGAGAGAGAGAGAGAGAGAGAGAGAGAGAGTGAGAGAGAGAGAGAGAGAGTTTGTATAAAGTACAGCTCCTATTTTTCTCTCCAACAACCCTCCCGGTTTTAGAGATTTAGATTTACAACAAATCATTTCTTTTTATTGGAAACCATAAACATCCCAAATACAGTTTTTCCTGGCTTATTCGCACTGGTCAAGGTGAATCCACGGCTGGGCAGATAAAAAAGAATAAATACTTCGTCCTTCTAGTTGTTTATCTTATGTCTTTAACCCCCATTTCCCCTTAATTTAATCTAAATTTGAAGAGGTAAATATTTAGGAGGGGGTCAAGCGAAGGAATCCGCACCTGTCAAAAGTCGATAATAACCAACCATACACTTGGCCACGGGGAAGTCAAACTACAAACATTGCCGCACGATTATCAAGTTGGTCAGACATTCTTGATGTTATTTTCAAACAGACGATATCGACTTTTAAAAATGTCTCTGTCATACTGAGATGCCTGGCATTGTATTGGTGAAGTAGACGTGGTATTTTGACTTGTTTAACCCCAGGTTAGTTTTTGACTGAGCAAACTTTCAATTATAGATGTTCCAAACATGAGCATCCCATTTTTTTTTCGGACATAAAATAACTCTTAGACAAAATAATCTAACCTGATGTGTCTAATGTCAGTTAGCAATCGTAACGGGTTCAATACTTAGTGACTGTATCCGTCAGTATATGAAAGAATTCTACAGGGTGTCCACAAAGTTTGGGTACATGGCGATTAACACGTACTTTAAGAAATTATTATTTCTTATATTTAATTGTTTATGTTATGATTTTATTTACTCCGTGTACCCAGACCTTGTGGACACCCTGTATAATATATTAAGTAACTAAGTGAAACAAGTGCTAAATATATATTTCAGCCATGGATACAACACAGTGTCTCTGTTAAGATACGAACCGCTAACCTCTTGTTTTGCTGCATACCATTGATTCGGTCATCGCGTTCCCTGTTATTGATTAGACAAAACAAAGTAAGCAGTAAATTTTCTTTGGCCAATACTTTATAGCCACCAACTAAACAAACTAGATATATCAAAATATATTTGGCCTTGATATCGTATGACTTTGGGCTCAAACCCAAATTTAGTGCAACTTCTCTTCCAGCAAACAAAATGTTGTGCTTTTCTCTATTTTAGAAGCCTTCGTCTTCAGCAAATATAAACCACTTTATGGATTCTTTATAAAATTCCTTAAATCCTTGAAATTTCTTTAGTTCGGATTACATGATTATTACAGATGACATTTGGTGAGATGTTATGGTCTAAATGCTGTATTAATCAGCACAAGACTTCGAGAAAATGTTCTCCCTGGATTTTACAGAAATAGATTGAAATAAAAACAGTATCGAATCTATAACAATGTCATACATTGATTTATATAAGTTACGATCTTGTGTCCTATTGTTTAAATAGTTAAAGTATTGCAAATATCTTTTGTAATAATTCCTGGATAGCCGAGGCTTTTGAGCTGGCGTCCACTCCCGATTAAAGTAATTTCGCTTCATTTTAATCATATATCGGATTGATTATAATATAATAGTTTCTTCCAGAGACGAGAAACCTTAGGCAAAGGATTCACCATCTCGAAAACCCAACCAAAGCAGGAGTAAATTATACAATACACCTACAGATGAGTTGACTGTTTAGTGGTGTTGTGTGGTGCCAGTTTCCCGTTAAATCCTAAACTACCCCACTCACTAAACACAATCAGTCATGGTTTACTAGTGTGGTACCACCCAAGACTGAAACATAACACACAGGGAATATTAAAGCTATGAGTTTCTCTTGGTTACTTACTAAACCTGATACATGACCCAATTTTACACGACAAAGCTGTTAGAAGCATTTTGCAAACCTTGAAACCAAGACGACAGGCTCACGACAAGCTGCATCTCAGCTCAGAGAATAAAAATGGAAAGTTTCTCATTGGAAGCCCACTACCATTTGTTCCATGAATAGGAATCTGTAGATAATGTCTTCAGTGGTTCCCCTATCAGCAATATCTCCCTTTTTCAGTTTGTAACGTCAGGTATCACAGAATTTCAAGTAATCGCTCGTTTCTAACCGAATATTCCACAGATATCGTGGTTAACAGTAACTCATGAGTCTTGCCATTATCTTTGCCTCACGAGTTTAACATTCACCATTTTTTCTATGATTAACTCCAAAGAAAAAACAAGACATTGAAAGAACATTATCCACTGGTCAATCCTCTTTTTTTTTTTATAAATATATATATATATCAAAATCTGGTCTTTCCAGGTTGGACCTCACTTACCAATTTCTTTAAACATCCACGGACTTCTAATCTGGACGGCTGTCTCTTCTCTAATAATAAACTTTACTCCTCCGACCCCCTCTCTCACGATTCAATGACACTTCTACTACTCCTCCTGCTTTACCCCTCTCTCACTATTCAATGACTCTTCTACTATTCTTCCTTCTTGGTTTAGCAACGGTGGCGTAATTTTCTTTCAAACTGAGTTTCGATACGTACTACAATTAATTGTTTGTACGAAAAGGTCTATGCACATCAAATTGTCTTTAAATTAAGTGGCGGCAGAATTATCGCTGAACTTTTAAAAGGTTAATTTATTGTTGCCTACCGCCAGCTATATGTTGATTGTTCAATGATAGGGAATGGAAGCCAGCTATTTTGTACTGACCCCGAATGAGATGACAAATTATATCGTTGTTTTGATGAAAATTATTCGTTGTTTGAAAAATATTGTTGAAGTTTAATAAAATTTAATATACACTCAATGCATGAAGTGTCATTGTTGGGCCCAAGGCCCACTGAAGAACCCTCCACAGGAGCTAGCTTAAAAACCGCTCGATAGGGTGGGTTTTAAGCTAGTATTAATATACAAACAGCATCACTTATTTCTCTTTGAGGCACAATTCCCTAATGTCCAAACTGGTTCAGCTCTGTTCCTCTCGTTAAAACTGGTCTCATCTCAAAAACAAAGATTTTAGCTCCAATCTCTCTTCCTTTTTGATTCCTCTAAATTCATCTGATGACGCAAACGTTCCCCAGATTCCTCTAATCACCGACACGTATTACTGTTTCTAGTCCTACATGGACGACATCTATATTTTACCTCAACTCTTAATACACCATCCGACGTCTTTGTTTCTTCACTTTTAAAAGAGCCAAATTAAATAGTTCTAAACAGCCACCCATCGCACCCTTTTAACCCTGATCGGTCCTCCAAACACTTTTTATCGATATCTTCTTCACCTCCAGTCCTAACCCAGCACTCAGTCTCAGCCTGTCGGGTCGTGTGTCACTTTTGCTTAAGGAAACCTCACAAACCGCCTGCTACTTCATTCAGTCAGAGACCCGACAATTCTCAACTTCTCACCTTTCGGAGATCATCTGTTTCTACTTTGACTTATTCCAGACAGTTGTGTGGTCACTACAACTTTCCTACATCTCAATGTGGTCACTGGTCACTATCGCCTTCCTTGGTATGGACTTTCACATCTCTAACACAGCCCTAAGTGGTTCATTTTCAAATATCATCATCATTGTTTAACACAGCCGGTATCCTCCTCCTCTTCTACCCATTACAACTTTTATAATTGTGGTCACGTGGTTAGGCAAGAGGCCCCTGCTATCTGCAAGATTAGAATCTCTTCGTTGAATTTCAACTCAAAACACAAACTTATATAGCAAGGTGTCTTTCCCGACAATGGGACAATTCTGTTCTCTCTACCATCGTGAACATTATTAATCGACCCTCAAAGGATAAAAGGCAAGTTTGATCTCACAGCAATTCGAAATCAGGGAAGCGGTCCAGAACAAATACTGCTTCTCCCTCTTCAATGACCACCACTACAGAATCTGTGGAGCCAGATCTACTCTTCCCCATCACCATTGGGTTCTTTCTCTCCTACAGCCTCAATACACTCCAGAACTGCAGAGAACCTGCTCTTCAGTATAATTTACCATTGGTTCCTCATTCAATCAAGTCTTCAGCAGTCTGATGAGAATCTTTTATTCATGTAATTATTTTATTAGGACACAGCTTTTATAGAAATTCCTTCGACACAAAACAAGGAAATATTTGTCTGAGAGGAATTGGAAAATATGTTACAAACATTGGATTGGGTGATATTGTCAAAGTGAATGTCACCACTGGAAGAACATCATTGAAGGTGAAGGTCATTATTGGAGAGGTGCTGAAGTTCTGCTGGAATGGCATTGTTGAAGGTGGAGGTCACTGTTGGAGGGACCTTACTAAAGATGAAGTTCTTCTGTCAGTATTTTTCAATACACAGACATTTCTACATAATCATCATCATTAACCTAATGATAGCATGAATGATGACAGACAGACACTGGGCAGATTTTTGAGAAAACAAAACCAAACAATAAATGAATGAAAATAAATATTTTATTTTTTCATTAATTTTATCATCATATTTGTATAAAATAAATTTGTTTACACTACATGACCTTGTGAGTTTGTGTGTGTTGTACATGCTGACAATGTTTGGATGGAACACCAGAGACCAAAATCTTATTTGAGATTCCTGCCCTCTTGGAGAGGTTGCAGACCATGTCTCACTCATATATTCCAGTCTGGATTTAGTTTCTATGGTTAGATGTCCTCCCTATTGCGCATGTATGTGTGTGTGGGCAGGGGAAAGCATTAAAAAAAAAAAACAGATGAGTTATAGAAGTTTAATGTAAGCCCTCATTTGGAGAATTGGTTTAACAAACCAGTAAGGAATGGAGGAATTAAAACTGAAGGAGGGGGAATCTTATAAAAATGGAAAATGAACGAAAGAAAAACTTTAAAGAAATATTTTCGGTAATTTTATGTTGATAAACAATAATTGGGAAACAATGATACAGCTTTAATGCAAGTATCAAGAGAATATTTCAGTGTATGTGGGTGTGTGTGTGTGTGTGTGTGTGTATATATATATATATGTGTATATATATATATTTATTTGTTTATGGGTTTCAGCCAAGTGGCTGCGGTCATGCTGGTGCACCATACACATGCAGAAAGAGAGAGAGAGAGAGAGAGAGAATATATTTAGATGTACATAATATTATATATTTACAGAATATTGAATTTACACAAGAAATATGATTACATGGGTATATTTATTTGTGTGGGTGGGTGTGGATGGGTGGATGGACCCTTGACACAGATGGAACGGCCCTTCAATAACGTAATGAAGGAATAAAATACAAAATCTGGGAGAAGGAGTAACAATCATTCATTGCTGCCTGAATATTTTGGTGAGGCTGACCACAGAATAGGCACTCTTGGACAAATAATGTTGGACAGTTTGGGAAAGAATTCTTTGCATGGCTGTCCATTCAGGAGAGTGTGGCATGCCTGAAACAAAAATAATAACAAACACATCAGCTTTAGGGTAATTAATTATATTAAGTTATTTGAAATATAAAGTTCCTAATTCTGTAGCTCATCAGTTTCTAGAATCAAAAATTGCCTAAAATTCAAAGTCAGTTCCATCAGATTTTTTAAGTCAGAAATTTGAGTCAGAAGAAAGATTCAAAGCTACTCATGGGTTTGAAACCACATCGCATACAACCAGTGATAGACATGTACTTCATATTCTTGGGGCGTTTTGGTGGTTAATAATGTTCGCTAAAATTGGTAAAGTTTTGCAACCCCCTTACAGAGTTAAGATACATTTGGACAAGAAAAGTTTATAGCCCGTTTTCTCCTCACCACTGGTAGAAATCGAACCCTAGCACTTTACACTCCCAACAAAACACTTCTGCATCCTGTTGCACTAATTAATTGTCTCTCTTCACATCAATAAATAATTAGATGGTAAAAATTATCTAAATAAACAAAATTATTGTTGCTGTGAAGTCAGTTATTGGTAAATATCCAAGTAAAAGACAGAGAGTGATTGTCCAACTGATGGAAACTTTACAGAACTTCACTTACAAATCCTGGGACAGAAACTGACAGATTAGAAATGTCATCAAATACAATAAAGGAATACATGTGTGTGTGTGAACATAATTATATTATACAGTGTGTGTGTGTGTGTTAGCATACTGAAATTGCTTTATACAGTGAGGTGTGAACGTGTGTTGACAAAATAGTTTCTAGAGAGTGTTTGATTAAAGTGAGGTGTGAATAGAAAATGTCGAATTACCTGGCGTCTGGGAAGACTTGGGTTCAAAAAGACTTTTGTAATAACAAAGCTGGTTGTACAAGACTGTGTCTGTATACTAGAAGGGGAAACGAAAATGGTTTTATTACATAAATAACAATTTCTAAAGCAATATATTTAGAGGGCACCAAGCATAGTTGACTGAAATGATTCCTAGAATATTACTGGTACTTATTTTATCAAAGTCGAAGGAATGAAAAAGTCAACCCAAGCAGAGTTTGAATTCAGGATGTAAAGGGATAATAACACCACAAGGTATGAGTAATTGTCCAAGCTATGCAGATGGACACTAAGAGATGATGATGAGTCGAAGATTTAAGAAAAAAAATATCAAGTTGGTAAAAATTAAAGCAATCCATTGGGATTAACTTCGTTTGTCATTCATTTAAGATCATTGAAATACCAGTTATATACTGGGCATTGCTTCAACCGTAACCTTCTGCCTAAAGACTTTAATATTAAACCTTAACCCTTTAGCATTCAAACCAGCCCAAAACAACTACCCTACATGCATGATTTATTCAAAGCAATGTGCATAAATAAGCATTACATTTGACAGACTAATCTGAACGGGTAAAAACAGTCAGTCTACCACAAAAGGTGAATGGAGGCAGAGAAATACTGAAGAAGAAAAAGATTTCATAGTGAAAGGGGGATTTATTGAAACTAGGAAACTGCATTAGAACTTTAAATTGACAGCTAAATAACTCTTGTAGCACTGATTAAAAAATATTTTTAGTAAAAAAATACTTACTTGAGACCGAAGAATTCCTTGAGAGCAGACAGGACAAATTGGATGACCACGATTAAAAGCTAAAGGCATCTTTCTGACAGTAGCAGCACAAACACTATCATCACATTTCATGTAACCCTAGCAACAGAAATCAATTTGTTTCAGCTTATTTATGCAATCGTATCAAACAATAAATGACAATGAAGAAAGCACAAACAAATATTCCATAACAGTAAGGAAGGCAAAGCTGTGTGGTAAGAAATTTGCTTCCCAACCACATGGTTCTGGGTTCAGTCCCACAGCACAGCATCTTAGGCAAGTGTCTTCTGCTATAACCTCAGGCTTACCAAAACCTTGTGAATGAAAGAAGCCTGTCGTATATATATGCATGAGTATGTGTAAGTGTGTATCTGTCCCCCACCACCACTTGACAACAGGTGTTGGTGTGTTTATATCCCTGTAACTCAGCAGTTCAGCAAAAGCGACTGATAGAATAAGTACAAGCTTTACAAAAATCAAATACTGTGGTCAATTCATTCAACTATAATTCTTCAAGGTGGTGCCCCAGCATGGCCACAGTCTAATGACTGAAACAAGTAAAGCAATCCTCTCCACAACACCATCAAACCTTTATGGATTTCACGTTGGTTATTCCACAATGCTAAAGACTGGCTGACTCTAGAATACAGAATTTTTCCCCATCATTGAATTCTACCAATCAATAGAATTTGCATCTTGTTTTAGTATAAACCTCACAAAGACGGAGATCAAAGAAGTTATGGCAAGAAACAGCACCAAAAGCCAGAATGTTGGGCTTCTCAGAGGAGAGTGACACAAGAAATGTAAAGATATTTGCAGTATTGTGGACATGTCCAGTCCAAGGAAAGATTTTAAATTACAGCCACACAAATAGAGCTGACTTTCAAAACAACCGTTATTCTTGGTTCCAATAATGGGTCTACTCACTTTATAATACTCTTTGACGTGTTTTCTGATGTTAAAGAGGAGCTGATTGTTTATTTGGTTGACATAGGAATTCGGTGCTGTATTACAGGATTCAGTGGGGCAGTGGTCAAAACTGAAATCTTTCTGAAAAATTGGAAAAACAAAACAAAAAAAAATGCACTTAAAAATAGAATTCTGAAAGTTAGAATTATCAAAACTATATATTTTCACATTCACACATAACAAAACAAAATATATTTAAATTCTTAAACATTCTATGTCAATAGTCAGCTGCTTTAATCATCTGAGAACAGAATCAGCAGATATTTCAACATTCCCTTCAGCGACTTCTGGCTTCTCTTTGAACCATTTCCTATCAACATCCCTCCCTCCTCCCTTCCCATACTGTTTCCCACCAATCACCTTCTTTCTCTGCCTTCAGTTATCTCTCTCTCCTCAGCTACATCTTTGGTCTTCTATGCCTCATCTTTAACACCTCTTATATCTGTTACCATTCTCAACACCCACTCATACCCACTAGCAAATATGCCACTCCCCACAGTCACTGCTCCACTCACTATAGCCACCCTTATGTATCTCTGACCTCCATCTGGGTTACTGTACATCTTCCTCTCCACCACAGCTTTATGACACTGCTACTTTCTCCCTTCCTATCATCTCCTCCTTTCTGGTTATTTCCACCACCCCCCTCCATACTGATCACCATTCACTACCTTCGCCTCTCTCTCCTCATCTCTTATCTCTCACACTCTTAAGGAATTAACCCACTGTCCACATTCTCCCTTATACTCACTTTCTTGTTCTTAGAGAATACACTCTGGCATCACCATTTTCTTAGTCTTGCAACTTACTTGGCATCCAGCCATAGAGACCATGGCAAGCTGATATTGGGGCCTGGCATAACTCTGCTGCTTGTTGCACCTTGTCAAACCATCCAACCCATACCAGCATGGAAAAGAGATGTTAAATGACAGTGACAACGTCAATATTATTGAATGGGTGAGCTTTTATACAAAGGTGGTCTCATCTATGGTGATGCCAGGGCCTTACACACCTAGAAACTATATAAATATTAACAATTTCTGATTTAGATTGTGGCTTACCTTGAAAGAAAATCTGAATAATTTATATGAAAGAAGAAAAATGTAACTCACATCACCGAATGTAAAGGAAGTGTCACAGCCAGGACATTTCACCACAAATTTCTCACAATCTTTGTAACGTTCTTCAGCTGACGACTTCAATCCAAGCAATGGGTCATCAGCCTCCTCTTCTTGATAAACTGTTCGTCGATAGTTTTCTGGGTTCAATCCTAAGTGAGAGAATGGGTTATTCTGAAAAAATTACCTCCAAAGTTGAACATGCAACAACAAGAATTGTGTTGTGTTCTTGTACTACGCTCATAATTCAGTTTGCCATAGTGTGATGGGCCATGTGTGTATGTGTGTGCATATGTGTGTGTGTATATATATATATATATATATATATATATATATATATATATATATACACACACACACACACGTTTACATATTCGTTTTGCAAGATTCTTGATGTGAATTCGTGTGCTGAAACAGATATTGTTGTATTTGGGGATGGTCATGTTGCCAGTTTAGCTAATGAGAACACACGCACTGCATATTTGGTGTTCACTTGCTTCAGCTTTATTTCATATTAATTGT
Source organism: Octopus bimaculoides (assembly GCF_046866305.1). Classification (NCBI taxonomy): domain Eukaryota; kingdom Metazoa; phylum Mollusca; class Cephalopoda; order Octopoda; family Octopodidae; genus Octopus; species Octopus bimaculoides. Next base: position 2,625,112 of record NC_142946.1, read on the forward strand.
ATTTATATTAATATGAAATAAGGCTGAAGCAAGTGAACCCTGAATATATAGTGCGTGTGTTCTCATTAACTAAATTGGCAACGTGACCATCCCCGAATACAACAATATATATATATATATATATATATAATATCAATGTCATATACTGTATGCCAGTGAGTAAATGCTCCAAAAGTGCAGTATTTTGTCTAAAGGAGACTCTTTTACAGATATAGCATATTAGAAAAACACACCATGCCTCAAAACAGGCGAAATGGTATTACCCTGGAAGTGAACAAGAGCAACAGACATCAATATTTTGCAGTCATTTCTGCTCTCAGTATCACAAACTCCTCTTCCAAAAAAAAAAAAAAAAAAAAAAAAAAAAAAAAAAGTTCATCATAGCTAGCTACAGGTATGTATACAAATAGCATAAAACTATTTGCTGATGTGCAAAAGTGTTGCACAAGGAAAACAAAATTCAAACCCTGTGTTAGCAGCAGCTAAATAATGGAAACATACATGGAATCACACGCACACACTTTCACAGTGGTATCTTCAATTAGAAGGACATTTAGCTTATCGAGTCAGTTACTCCCTCAATATGAAAACAGCCAAATTTTTTAACAATTTCCCTCCAAAAAATAATGTAGAAAACAATAAAATATAAATGTAAAATAAGACAAAAAAAATTTCAAAAACTGAAGTTTACCAAGACATTGAGCAATCTGAGCAGCATCGGTTCCTTCAATTGGGTCACAGAGACGGGTGATGACAGGGTGGATTTGGTGAGCCAGATAATACTGGGTGTCTGCCAAACAAAAACCAAACTTTGGTTAAAATAAAAAGATATAAGGAACATATTTAGTAACTTGAAATTATTCAAAGACACACACAATTGTGGTAACTGGCACCCATGCTGGTGGCACGTAAAGACCTTTCAAGCACTGCGCCTCATGGAGGCAAAGTGGCTGAGTTGCTTTCGAGTGTTGGGCCTCATGGAGGCAATGACCGAGACCTTTGGCATTATGTCACGCTTGAGAAGAAGACCCATGAAACCAAGTAAAATCACAGTTGTGGAAGATACCATTGTCACGCAAATGGCACCTGTGCCGGTGGCATGTAAAAGCACGCATTACACTCGTGGAGTGGTTGGCATTGGGAAGGGCATCCAGCCATAGAAAACCATGCCAAATCAGACTGGAGTCTGGTGCAGCCTTCCAGCCCGGTCAAACTGTCCAACACATGCCAGTATGGACAATGGATGGTAAATGATGATGTTGTTTAGCTCCAAGTCAACTCTAATCAAATAAGGCCTTCCACCCATGACCTCATCTTTTTGCTATGTGTAGACCACATTATCCTACATGTTCCTTTTTCATGATAGGGAGAGTGTGATTTGATTGTTATTTCTAGCAAGTTAAGTGAATACAGAGATTTTCCCTTTGATGCTTATGAAAGATTGCTTTTATTAGACTCACTGGTAATCAAACCTGCTGTGTCAGTCTTAATTTAACGAGGCTAATCCAACCTCCTGATTAGATGGTCAAATCTCATTTATTTGTCTGAGCCTTATATTGACAAACTCAGAAAAATATTGAACCTTCTTTTGATAACCAAATCATTAATAAAACCACTTCCAAATAATTTAGAAAGCAAAATGTGGACAAAGATAAGGAAAATAACAGAATATCATAAATAGGATGAAATAAAATTTCAATCTGAGATGAAAGGAATAATTCCATAAAGACTTCAATTTTGTCAAAATGATAATTTGCTTACCAAGAGATAATTTGTCATTTTTCAGTAATTCTTCCGGATGATAAACCCTCTGTTGATAGGAAGCATTGGAATTGTCCTGGAAACCAATTAAATTAAATTTTAATAACTTGCACAACTTTTAACAAAGGGAAACACTAAATTTTTAGTCAGTGAACTTGGTTTTACAACCAGCAAGTTTTACATTTATGATGATGATGATGATTCTGCAAATTAAAGAACTGCTTGTTTTGTTATTAGTTGATACCTCAAAATGGTCATTTGCTGGCAGAGAAAAATAAACTCAGATTTTATTCTGATGGATAATCCTGATCTCAGATCTCCTGATAATTTCTGGCAGCAGGAAGGGTGCATTATCAAGAAATGTGGCTCAAGGAAACCCCGAAAACACAGTCTTCATGATGTAATGGTACCAATAATAATAATCCTTTCTACTATAAGCACAAGGCCTGGATTTTGTGGGGAAGGGGCCAGTTGATTGACCCCATTGCATAACTGGTACTTATTTCATCAACCCCCAAAAGGACGAAAGGCAAAGTTGACCTCAGTGGAATTTGAACTCAGAACATAGCAGCAGACAAAATACCACTAACCATTTCACCCGTCGTGCTAACAATTCTGCCAGCTCACCACCTCAATAATAATAAGAATAATAATAATAATCTTCCACATTAACACAAGACCAGAGTCTAATCAACAGGACTGATGTTGATACACACCAGACACAGTTTAAAATCCCCCGGATCAACAAATCACTACTACTACTACTACTACTACTATCAAAACCATTTTGTAATAATGAGACTCAGTTCCTGAATATTAAACTAAGAGACTGAAAAGAAACCTCAAAGAACACCAATGACCCAGTGGGTTTGATTCTATCATAATGGCAACGGAAGCGGTGTTAATAAACTTACCTGGCAGATGACGTATGGGACAGTGTCACCTGCTCTCAGTTTCTTCCCACCTTTACTATTCATTCGAATGGCGACCTGAACGTGCGATTGGCTTTTTTTGTCTGGATAATCTTCTGGGTTTTTAGTGAGTTGCTGCGATGGAAAAGTTTGGAGTCAACAGGAGTAAAATAGGGAATGCTAACGGGAAATGTCAATAATGTATAAATTCTAGGTCGGTGGTCTTGGTTATGTTAAGGACGAAATTTCCCCAGGAGAGATCTTTAATAATAATGGGACCCAAAAACTGAAGCAATGTTGAGGGATTTGGTTGAGTGCTGCTCATGATTAAGGGAAGGTGAGGAGTGATATATGAGTAGTGTAGGAGTTTGTAGTTCTATCTGGGCAAAGAAGAGAGGCATATCTCCAGTGGAGGATATTTTCAAGGTCTCCATTCATGGAATCTGTGGGTTTGGCATGTAGGGGTGACCTCACATCTAGATAACATGTACATCCACAAATCATATCATAAGTACTTAAATCATGTTATATATGTATAAATCAGCATCAGATATCATATGGGAATCAGACCAACCTTTGTAATAATAAACATTTCAATCCGATACTCATTTTTGTTGACTTTTTCACTGATTTTGGACAGTTCCATGTGAATATTTTCAAGAATTGTATCTTGGGGCTTGCCTGATAAGATTTCTGTTACAGCAAAACTATTGAAGAAATAAATTTTCAAAAAGTTGAGTTTTAAGGGTTAAAAAGGACAAAAAAAACAAAACTTAGAATCCAAAATTGCTTAAAATTTTCCCCCACAAAATCAATCAACAGATCTTATTCACTTCCACTTATTTTGTTATTTACTAACGATGCCTTTGAACCATTTACTTTCTTAAGTTCCATTGGTTATAACAGCATTCATAAAACATGAAAGGTGAAAAGACAGACATGGAATTAATGAGAAACACTAGAATTGATAGGTTGTCAGTTTTGGAAACAAAACAAAATAAAAAGAGAAAGAGAAAACTAAGAGAACTAGTTGGGATGCCATAGGATGAGGAACCCTTTGGAAAACATCCATCTGTATTTTGTGAAAGAATTTGAACTCAAGAGACTATTCAAACGGTTTCTAGAATGAATGAAAAGATATCAGCTGCCCCCATTTGTTGATTCTAAACAGGCCTTTAATAATACCAAGGTAAATGTAGTGCTGAAGTCTTCAGAGATGCAAGAAGCCAAGGCACACTATTTCAAACCTCTCAAATTAGATATGCACCATCAATAAAAATGTGCTGTCACCACCTGTAAAAGTTCCTGTAAGGAAGGGTGTCAAACAAGGAGATACTATCTCTCCATAGCACTTTATCGCATGTCTTAGAGTGGTTGTCAGAGACACTAATTGGAATGGTAGTATGAACATCAACAGCAAGCTACTATCACACTAATTTGTACATATGCTCCTCACAGAAACCTCAGATCAGTTGTGGAATCATGAAGACAATGTTGGACACCCAAGAAATTGAATTCCATTTTAAGATTACTTACTTTCCAGTCTCTTTCGCCAAATCACACCAATCACGCCGGACAATATCGAGACCTTTCAATTCTTTTATCTCAATTATTTTACCATCAGAATTCTTCTGAAGATTTATCGCAGCATACTTCTTCTTTTTCAAAAGTAACATTGATTTAAATATGCCATCAATATCGATCTCAAGTAGTCGAAATAATTTATTGATTTCAGTCTTGATCTGGAGAAAATAAAAATAAAGTCATTTTCAGTTTATGACAGTCCTATTTTGTAGACCATTAACCTGGCAGTTGCTGCCTGCAACTCTAAGAGTGGAAGATGACGAAACATCAGTCTTTAACGGGAAGGTTTCTTTATTCTTTACTTGCTTCAGTCATCAGACTGCAGTCATGCTGGAGCACTCCTGGAATCAACTCCAGCATGACAGAGTCAGAAGTAGAATATTATAAAGAATCACTTGAAAAATGATGGTCAAAACTCACCACGTTCCCCATTTTGTAGGATTCATTATAATCTGAAGAATTTGTTTTAACCATAATAGAATCAGTGTCACCATATATAACTTCAAAATTCATCTGAAAATAGAAGAACAAGAATCAGGGGTTTTGTCATAAATTTGCTGCAGGAAAATATACAAGGGTAAGGCAATGGCTAAAGGTACAGTTGTAGATGAATGAAAATTTAACAGGGATTTGATAATATTGAACGTTATGGACTGAAATTATGTATAATTGAGATGTGTGGATAAGAATGGATAACAACTGCAGACAAGACCAAATCATCAACTAAGATATATGAAAATATGAATGGAAGTGATGAAAGACAAGAACAAATTTATTCATCTCTTTCAAAAAGGATTTTTAAATATGTAGGAATGAGGGAGATATCTATAAAAGAAAGAGAAGAGTGTTTAAATTATGTAATCTGAGATATATTTCACAAGGTGACAAAAAAGTTCAATTAGCCAACGCGAACACTGCTGTTGTTACAGTAACCACTTCAGCGATATTACTTAAGGGGAGATAAACCAGTTTGAGACTTTAATCTACATTTAAAATTTGAGAGTCTAACTACAGGATTAAAAAATGGTAATTCGTTGATAATTAGATTTACCTTTTCAACAGAGTTTTTGGTTTTCATCAGAATCTGGAATTCAAAAAATATAAAATGATGGTGAATTACTGATACACCAGTTATTATATATTGGTAAAATAAACAATTAACCAATATATTTTATTTGATTTTACTAATAAAAAATAATTAAGAGAAAATAGAAGTATTGAAAATTGAATTTTGGTAAGTTCTTATAGTAATTCCTACCTCTCTTCCTTTTTCTGTAACTAAGGCTGCAAGGGGTTTCGCATAAAATCTGGAAGAACTAAATCCCAAACACCCATACATACTATTTGCTGTTAACTTCAAAGCTTTTTGGCGAATATCATACTGTAAAAGATAGAAAGATACGAATAGAAAAGATTTTCAAAAGAGAATGTAATTGAGACAGAAGGAGTATGGGAATACATTGTATTCCCCATGGGACCTATTTATAATAAAGTAACTTAGGGTATTGAGAATTAAGTATTACTGTTGATGAGAGGATACAAATCATTTACAGTAAAGAGCTTCTTTTATAAATTCTGGTCAATTAGCAAATATTAGTTTTCTCATACGTATAAAAGTCAGTTTCATTCTTATGTGAAAATAAAAACAAAGGCTGACATTGAAAGGCGATCATGAAGCTGCTTCTTACTTGCATCATCTGTTCCGAAGTGAGGTTGGGACTTTTCATTAAGCTTTTCACCTGCTGTCTACTTTCAACAAGTTTTCGAATTTCTGTTGGCAAAATCCCAGCTTCCAAGCCAGGTTCTGGCAGGTCTACATTTCTATCTTCACCAGCATAACTCTGAAGTGAGAATTCACATTTGAAATACACAAAATATTTGTGTTTGTGTGTGTATGTATGTCAAAGGGAGTATAAATACACAGAAAAAAAAAAAAGCATTAAATATTCCATAAACAAAAGAACAAAGTTATACTAACAGAAGATGCTTTGTGAGAGACTGTGGTAAAACAAATATTATATTCCTGGATAATCGACGGATACAGACTGTTGAAATCAAGCAGCAAAATATGTTTATCATAGAAACCTGAAAATAAAATTTAAAAAAATATCTTAGGCTTTTGTGGTTTTAAATTAAGGAAATATTCCTTAAAATGGTCAGCGAAAATAACAGATAAATGAATGGAAGTGAAGGGGTTAGTAATGGTTTCTTATGGAGGTCGCGGGTCACAAGGGGAAGGAGGACAGACCCAAGAAGGACGAAAGGAATGGCTGGAATTGAACTCAGAAACTAAAGAACAGTAACTAGCACAACTTATTTTGTATGATGCTCTACTGATCCTGCTAATAATTGTTTCTAATTCAGGCTAGTGATTTTGAGATGGGGGGGGGGGGTAGCTGATCCCATCAACTCCAGTATCTGAGTGGTACTTGATTTTACTGACCTTGGAATAATGAAAGGGAAAGTTAACCACACCAGAATTTGAACTTGGAACATAAAGAGTTGGAAGAAATACCACATGGAATTATTTTACCTGATTTGCTAATGATTCTGTCAATGCTTCAATGACAATGGCGGAAGTGATTTGGATGAACAGGACATATTGGGAATAACTAGGCTTGGGCTTCAAGAGCTGGGATGAGATTTAGTATACCTATTTAACCCACAGCTACTTAAAATGTAGATGTAATGACAACAGGAACAGTAATGGCCAAATGCCAACAGTTTTCCCTGGACACAGTCAACATCATGCAATGGTAAACGCTAGCGGACATCAACAGTAAATGAAGCTGGGGGAGGGGCTTGGAGAGCACAACAGCTAATATTGAGAAAGTGAGATAAATAATGATGATATGAGATTATCAGAAACTGGAGAATGCAAAGTCCATTGAATTTTACCTCTCTTCGGTTCCAGAACAAGGCCACCAGTATAGGCAGGTTTTTTACGAGATGAAGATTTCTTATCTATGGCAACCTCTTCTTCTTCTTCAAATTCAGGCTTTAAGTCAAAAATAAATTTTAAAATTACTGATGATGATGTCACTGTCAGCAACAAGATTCAGAGAAAATATGGAATCACAAAATATGAAGTAGTAAAATACAATTCTGATATATGATCTTTATTTGCAGTGCCACATAATTTTCATTCACTTTAAAAACTCTTCATGCACCTTGTTAAAAGTCCAACCCAAAAGGCCTAGAGCAGACCTGTTCAACTCATTCTAGAGAGGTAAAAACGAAGTTAAAATGCAGATGATGGGACAATATAATTATTACACAAATAATTTCAGAAATATTTTTTTACCTCACATCATTTCATCATGTTAACAAACTTCATTATTTGCAGATAAAGATTTAAGGACCAATCAATTTTCCCCACCAACTTTACTTCTAACCTCTAACTGGTTAATCAATAATGCAATATTGTTTAATACCAGTGGGTTTCAACTGGGGTTCACATGACCCCAGGGGTCCCTATAAGATTTTGCCCTTAAAATTTATGTGTAACAAATTGATTATACTTCCACAATACCACTTGCAAGGAAGCTGCAGTGGTTTTGCAAGGACTCACGATTTCATAAGGATTGCTGGGAACCCATCAGAACCAGCAGCTGAGTTTGCGTCTATCTCCTCTATAACCTGTCTCCTCTATAACCTGTCTCCTCTATAACCTGTCTCCTCTATAACCTGTCTCCTCTATAACCTGTCTCCTCTATAACCTGTCTCCTCTATAACCTGTCTCCTCTATAACCTGTCTCCTCTATAACCTGTCTCCTCTATAACCTGTCTCCTCTATAACCTGTCTCCTCTATAACCTGTCTCCTCTATAACCTGTCTCCTCTATAACCTGTCTCCTCTATAACCTGTCTCCTCTATAACCTGTCTCCTCTATAACCTGTCTCCTCTATAACCTGTCTCCTCTATAACCTATCTCCTCTATAACCTGTATTGCATCCTATCCTTTGATGATGATGTAATCAATTGTTACTGCATCCCTTTTTAGATATTTAGCTGTAAAGAATCCTACAGGTTTGCTAACTTGCATGTGCAATAAGGATGGGGGAAAACACTTGAATTGTTCATTTAGTGTTTCACTTATCCTCACTGGGTTTCCCGTGGGGGAACCATCTTTGTAGGAGTGGCCCTACCCTTAAGAATTGCCTGTATCAGCTGATTATTAAGAAGTTTTGTCATCTCATTCTCTATAAAGTGGTTGATGAGAAGCCAAGTCTATGGAAACCCGATGACAATACATACCGCAGAGAATTTCTTCTTAAACTGTTTATCTGGAACAAGGAAATCTTTCTCAGTAAAAGCATGTAACAGAAGATATTCATTTCTCTCAGAACGGCCACCCAGAAGAGTGCGGGACTGTAAAAGAAAAGCTTAGTTGAGTGTGGTTATTATATTTACAAGACAAATTGTTTATAAAAAGTGGAAATCAAATGAGAAATAATTACAGATGGTTATAGATGAAGATCAAACGAGAAAAGATAATCATTTGAAAAATTTATTTAAATATTGAAAACTGAAGTGATTTTTACAGAAGTAATTTTTTTGGAGTAGAAAGACCAAGAACTTACCAGGACATTTCCACAAATACTTGTTATCTGCAACGCCAGAGGAAGAATGTTCAATTCATACATAATACGCAGGATATAAGAAGCATCCATCAAAGTAAATTCAATAAGCTTTACCAGATGATCAAAGGTGCTGTAAAATAATTAGAAATGACAGTTAATTAGAAGAGTGACAATCAGAGAGTAAATGAACTTTAAGGAAGACACTGCATTTCTTTAAACCTAAAACATTTTCATATATATATATTCTTTTCTACTCTAGGCTCAAGGCCCAAAATTCTTGGGGAGGGGAGGGGCAGTCGATTGAATCGAAACCAGTATGCAACTGGTACATAATTTATTGACTGAGTAAATGTATATTTTCATTAATATATAGAAGAAACGACAGAGTGACTTGGGATCTGAGAGTTTCATGTGTTAGCACTAATCAAAAGAGTTTGATTAGTGCTAACACATGAAACTCTCAGACTGAGTCACTCTGTTGCTTCCACTAAATATTAATGTGTGTGTGGGGGTTGGGGGAAAGATGATTTCTGTTGCTGAGCACAAATATTTCCAAGGAATATTATTACTTCTAGACACACAAACATAGCTTTACTGCCAAGAATAGTTTTTATTTCAATCTGTTTGTCGAATGTGGTTTTTAATTATAAAATCTAATAAATTCAATAACTCAAAGACACCCAGGTGATGTCTCAACATTAACACCAGTTCAGCACTGGTACCAGTGACATTTGTGTCACGCATAAACAAAATGTCTAAAAGGTTGGTGATGTAATGTGCAAAAACAAAAAACTGAAAAGTTCGCACCAGGATGGACATCCAGTCATAAAATAGATCCTCAAAAAGTTTTGCCCAACCCATGCCAGCATGGAAAAGAAGACAAAAAAAATGGTGATGATGAAAGTATATTTTGAAATAAAATCCAAAGTACCACCTTACAAATATATTCAAAGTTAATTGTAGATAACAAGGAAATCTTACCTGTACATGTCTCGAATATGGTCTTGATCCACAGAAATGCGTTTTATTTTCAAGATTTGCAATCCAAGCTCTGTAAGATCGTAACTCTTCAACCTAACGAGTTCCCTGGAAGACACCTTAGTGTCACAAAGGAGTCGGCCGCAGGATGAATATTGCTTTGCACCCTACACAGTAAAACATGGAGATACTAAAACATATCGTAATTTAATAGTTTATAATAAACTGATGAAAGAAAGGTTTTTTTAAAAGATTTGAATTATAACCCAAGAAGTATATTCTTGACTACTTTTAGATTATAAGGAAAGAAATGTGAAAAGACGACCAACGCCTTGTGAATATCTTTTCCCCACCACAAAGACATCTGCTCACAGAATACAAGACTTAACACAGAATAGAAGTTTTAATTCATCTTTGGAAAAGTCAAATTATTTTTTCTAATGTAATGAAAAGTTGTTAGTGAAAGAGTAAAACAAAAATACATTTTCCCTAGGAATTGGAACTTGTAAAATAAAGAAAATAATTTGTTTTCTATTTTGCAACTGTGGCACAATTTCCAACAATATCTTTTAAATTTATGGAAATATGGATCGCCTTTGAACAAGATTGCACCTCATATATTACATGGATTTGTCGCAAATGAAAATCAAAGTTAAGCCCAGTCGAATTTGAACTGAAAATGTAAAAGGAAGATTCTAAATAGGGAAAAAACATTTTACCCTAAGCTCATTTCTAGTCATTGATTTAAATCAATGTTTGAAAGATGATAGAAAATTACTAACAATATTAAAAATACTGTTTTGTTTTTAGATAAAACCTAAATAAAATATCTCTTTAATTAAATTCAAAGTATTTTCGGTTAATAGATGTCATAGCACTTAGAACAGAAAATAGTTCAGATATGGAATCTCACAGCAGATAGAAAAACAGATACAAATACTTACAGAATATTTTGGCATTATTGACCGTTTCAGGCGTCCAATCTTGGACCAATGAGCAATTTTGTTAACACTGATGCGATGTAACATGATGTCCAGATCAAAGCCAACAATGTCATGACCCTGAAAACACAACAACAAACATTTAAGTTTATGGCTTATTGAATTACCTCTGCTAGACTGAGGAACTTTAGTACTTCGATGGGTAACCATCTCATTCCAGTTAAGAGTGAGGAGGAAATGTTATGGAAAAATGAGAAGATTTACATTCAACTTACAACAATGACATCAGGATCTACTTTATGAATCCTTGCCAAAAGGAATCCAAGAACAGCTCTTTCAGTTGGAACCACCTCCACTTTTAGATCCTTTCGCTGGAAATAAGGAAATTCAATGTTTTAACATTTCAGAATACTCTTTCTTTTTTTTGTGTGTGTGTGTGTGTGTGTGTGTGTGTGTGTGTGTGTGTGTGTGTGTGTGTCTGTAAAAAAAAAAGAAAGAGAGAGAGAGAGAGAGAGAAAGAGAGAGAATGAATGCATGATTAACCGCTTAGCATTCAGATTATTCTGTCAAGTGTAATGCTTCTTCATCCACGCTGCTGTGTATTAATCATGCATTATCTTGGAGCTCTGAGATCTCGATGGTGTAATTGTTTGTAGATTGACATTGTAGGGTAGGTGTAAGAAGCCAAATCTGGCCAGTGTGAACATAAAACAATATTTGGGCTGGAAATGCTAAAGGGTTAAGCCTTTAGCATTTACACCAGCCACATCTGGCCAAAACCTTCTGTTTCATGTCCAGTCTGGTCAGATCCAATCCCTCACACCAATCCAACAATGACAGTCTAAAAATAAACAATACATCATTGAAATTTCAAAGCTTTGAAATGATGCAGGATTAATTTTTTTTTAAATGAATAAATAAGCATTATAATTGACAGAGAAGTCGGAATTTTAAAGGAGTAAGAGAAAAAAAGAACACAAAATCTGTACAAATTGCCCCAGTTTCATTTATAGTTGTTTAAACTTACTGTTTTTTGTAGTTTACCACGAAACTCAAATGGAAAGATGCAATTGGCTGGTTGACAGATTACTGGAAGAGAAGAGAAAACTATGAAAGCAACTTATTTTAAGAGATCAAATTCGTGTTTTATTGAAGAAAACATGAACCCAATTTCAAACCCTAAAGTTATTGTAGAGAAACCTCTTGATATGATACATAATGCTGTTTGCCTCAGTCTACCTGACTGACTACATGCTCCACCTCTATTTCGCACCGGGGTGATCAATGAAAGTTGAAAGGACATTCAATCATGAAAACAGTCTTTCAACAAAACTATTGGACACATCATCATCACCATCGTCGTTTAATGTCCGTCCACTTTCCATGCTGGCACAGGTTGGATGGTTTGACTGAGGATTGGCAAGCAAGAAGGTTGTACCAGGCTCCAATCTGATCTGGCAAGGTTTCTACAGCTGGATGCCCTTCCTAATGACAACCACTCTGAAAGTGTAGTGGGTGCTTTTTACATGCCACCAGCATGAGGGCCAGTCAGGCAGTACTGGCATCGACCATACTTGAGTAGCTTTTTACGTGCCGCCGGCACGTGAGCCAGTCAGGTGGCGCTGAGAACGGCCACACTCGAATGGTGCTTTTTACACATGCAAAAATATTGAACATAGTCATGGTTGTGTGGTAAAAAGTTAGCTTCCCAGCCAAACAGTTCTGGGTTCAGTCCCACTGTGTGACACCTTGGGTAAGTGTCTTCTACTATAACCATGGGCCCACCTTGTGAGTAGATTTGTAAACAGAAACTGGAAGAAGCCCACCATGCGTGTGTCTTTGTCTCCCACCACCACCTGGTGTCCAGTACTGATATGTTTACATCACCATAACTTACCAGTTCAGCAAAAGAGACTGACAAAAAAATATGAAGAATTGGGATTGATTTGTTCAGCTGAAATTATTATTTAACCAACTAAAGAAAACCCAGCAATTACTTACCACATTGGTGTTCATTGAAGAATTGAGTCTTTGGGGCAGGTTTGTCAATTCCTAAGGATTTCTGTACCAAATAAGCTGCAGCTATTATCTAACAAATTAGAAATACAAGTCAGTCACTTCATGTTTCTAAAACTATTTTTTGATTTTAATTAACAAATTATTAATTAAAAATGCAACAATGTTTCCATTCTTTTAATTAATGTTAATTCCAAATGGATGTGACCATTCAGATGACCAACTGTTGTCTTCTACAGTTTGTAAATATCCCAATAAAAGTACTTTTATTGGGATATTTACAAACTGTAGAGCCTGGGTCTTCTTGAGGGTTTCATTGACAGTTCTATCACACAATATAATTTTATGGTAGACTTGAAAAGGGATAAGTGATTGATTAAAAAAATGGTGCTGTTCTTTACAACTGAGTAGTCAGTGACAAGATGACCATCTCCTACTAAAGACAGCAATTCTAGAAAGAAAGAAAAAAGATCATTTTAATGATAAAAACTTCTACCAAAAGTCTAAAACAGAACACCTGGATGTCACCTGTTTCTTTAATGTATCTTACCTCATTCTCTCGAGTCTTGGGGTTTGGTAAAGTTCTTAAATTCAATGACATCACCACTAAAGGTGGAATTGCAAGTTTCTCTTTGTTAATAGAAATATCCTGCATGTTTTTCACAAAGGCCTGGAAAGATTAATATAAATCTAATTACAGTTTTAAGACTTTTTAATTCTCTAAAGACTTGGTGCTATTTGTCTTGAAAAGGTCAGAAATATATTTATTTTATTATTATGGCCAGGTTGGAACCTGGCCATAATAATCTATGGTTAAATGTTAACCATTTTAACCCAAAAGTCATGCATTTTAACAAGAAATATTTAATTTTTATTGGCAAAATTTCGTTATCCTTTTTCTCATTTTACCAAAATCTACAGAAGTTAATCAAGAACAATTATCATTAAATTAACAAAAGCAGAAAATGCATTATCAATTTTTATCTGTTATTTCTATTTAGTGATTCTAGAAATGGATCAAGTTGTAGAACACTGATTCCAAAAACTAAAGGGAAAAATGCTTATATCAAGAATGTGTTTTACCTCACATTTACACCAGCTGACAGGAGGTCTTGAAACTTCTGAAAATACAAAGAAAAATAATCTGGTTTACCTGAGAGTTCTAAAATTCCTCAAAGATCAAAGAATCTTCTGATGAAAGACATAACAGGTGTTCATTGTGTCATTGGTTTAATGTCCACTTTTCAATGCTGGCATGGGTCAGACAGAATGTCAAGGCAGATTTTCTGCAGCTAAATGCTCTCCTGTTGCCAACCCTCACCTCTGTCCAAATAAGGTAATGTTCCCCCATGACCAAATGGAAAACTGGAAATGAAGGACATCACTTGCATGGTAGTGACACTTGTTTATGTGATGTTAAAGCAAGGAGAAAGTAACACCCACCCACACACGTGTGTATATACAAAATAAGATTCAGTTGAATTAGGTAACACCATTTGAGCCTGGCCGTTGCCAGTACCATCTGACTGGCCCTCGTGTCGGTGGCACATAAAAGCACCCACTACACTCTCCGGGTGGTTGGCGCTATGAAGGGCATCCAGCTGTAGAAACTGCCAGATCAGATTGGAGCCTGGTGCAGCCATCTGGCTCGCCAGTCCTCAGGGCTAAACAACAACATTTTTAATTACTAATTAATCGACTTCTTGAGTGGCCATGTCGGAGCACTGCCTTACCCACAATGCTCAATCTCTGGACTGCAAAGTTACAGAACAAAGGACGCAACATATCAGCAGTTTTTAAACAGCTGTAAATACAAACACATATGATGTGCTTCCACACAGTTTCCACTTACAAAGGGTTAGTCGGCCCAAGCCTATATTAGAAGATATTTGTCCAAAATAGCAAACACTGGGATTGAACCTAGAATTATCAGATTACAAAAACAAAACCACACAACTTGTAAGTAAACAGTTCAGTTGTAAACAGAACCAGCTGCTTCTATTGATAACATGGAATTTACTTACGAGGGGACTTCAAATTTAGCCAACATGGACCCTTCATGTGACGGTCCAGTAAAAGTATTTCAAGCCTGGTGAAAGAAGAAAAAGGTAAAAGAAATGAAAAACGGAAAATTGTAGACATTCACAAAGTTTAGCAAAATGATTAGAAAAACTTGTTTACATAACGTTTCCATCATCATCATCATCCAGTGTTTTAAATCCGGGTTTTGTCCCCGTTAACAGGGGTGGATGGATCTACCTCAATGCCATAGCAACCGAGGTAGGCAGGTGCAGCCCACCCCAACCTTTGGGCTGGCTGGTGCCCATTCTCCTTTGCTATCATGAGGCTTTTTTGGAGCTGGATTTTCTACAGGGAGCAGGCCCTTGCTTACCCCCAACCTCAGTTTCTAGATATGAGTGGTCCCAAGACCAAGGCCTCTACCACGATTTTTAAGAAATGTGGTGGAAAACTAGCTCAGGAAGGCAGGGACGCTACTCCTTGAGACCCCTTTCAGAGCCCCCCTACCTATTAGAGAACATGTTTATTAGGCAAAAAAGAAAACCACACACAGTTAGTAAATACACTGATATTGTTGCAATTCAGTTTAGTTTCTCTGAATTATTCATCAAGATGGAATTTAATTAATTACCACAGCAAAACCCCAACAAAGTAGTGTGGTGTACCCAATAAGACAAAACCATTTAAAGAGACACTGTCCAGCTATTGTGCTTGGAGAAATTTAGCGATAATGGTGATGGTGTTGATGAAGGCGATGACAGTGGTGATGTTTTGATGGAGTTGGTGATCATGATGATGATGGTATTAATGATGATGATGTCTAACAATTTGAATGAACACCACTAGTTCCCCAAAGTGCTGACTCCTGGCAATATTATTTAACACACAACTCAGACTTACCCAGAAGTATTGGTTCCGAAAATATGGCTGAATGTTTCTCCTTTTATGTCTTTATACAACATTGGTAAATCAAACTGTTGATAAAAGAATGAAGCATCAGTACACAGCACCATGGCACACCCCATCCCAATACACCACACTACTATAGCCAAAACATCAATGTTCACTGAACCTACTACACCAATAAACCCTACCGTACCACAACCAATTCCTTATTACATGTAGAAAGATATATTTTTCAACGCATAAATACTGATAAAACAGCATAAATATTTCCACAGTGGAAAATCTATCTTTTTACTCGTGCTACAATTCATTTCAGTGCTTCATAAAACAAGCTTATGTTTGTTTACAAATGATGTAATTTCTATTCCATCTACCATTTCTGGATGACTTTATAAGTTCTAAAATTGCAGAAGAATTTGTCAGCAAGGCAGTTTAGCTTAATGGTAGAGCACTTGACTGGAAATCGAAGGGAAGTGAGTTCGATTCTCATGGCTGGTTGCTGACAGATCTTTCTGCTTTGTAAGGATTTTATCCTATATATGCTATTCGATCAGTATATATGCATTGAAAAATCTATCTTTCTACTTGTTCTACAAGACATTTTAGTGCTTCAAAAAACTAACTTATGTTTGTTTACATATGACGTAATCAATATCTTATTGTATTACACTAGACCAAGGGTTATCAAACTAAAGCCTGCAAGATCAGTTCATCCGGCCTGCCATTGCACTGTATACTTTGCAATGAGAGTTCATTTGCCATTGGTATGGCATCAAAATGGTTATGCGGTCCACGCTCGTCATTCTCTTGGTTATCTGGCCCGTCGTGAGAAAAGGTTGGTAACCCTTGCACTAGACCAATAAACAAAAACACCACTACAACCACACTATCCAACTAAATCAAGATATATTGTAACCAAAAGAACTCATGATTGCCAAATGATCCTCCTTTTTCATAATAAAAGAAAAGGTTATGAGGAAACCTCTACCGCTTAGCATTTTGCCCGGCGTGCTAACATTTCTGCCAGCATGCAGCCTTTCTTTGACCATCTATATTGTTATTTTAATGTCAACACTTAAATAAATCTTAGACTGAAGTAAAATAGCATTCTTACCGAGTATCGGACTTCAAGATAATCAGACCTGATCGGAACATCTTCCATTTCAAAGGCATATTTGCAGCTGACTTTCTGTAAAAAGAAATGGCTTTGTAAGTAACAATTTCTTATTTCGGTAGAAGATTAAACTTTTAACATTCAGATTATTTTCTCAAATGCAAAGCTTCTTTATTCAGATTGTTTTGAATTAAGCAATGCATTATCCCACAACTTTGAAAATTTGATGAAGTGATTTGTATATTTTTGGAATGACAGGGTTGAGATGAGAGGCCAGATCTGGCTGGTTTAAAACAGCTGGAGTATTTGGGCCAGACAAGGCTGGTCTAAATGCTAAATGATTTTAATGATTGATAGGAAAGGATTAGGGTATACTCAATAGTACTTATTGAAAGTAGAAGTCAAAGCAGACGAAGAGTACTAGCCCCAAATATATTACTGGTACTTATCAATGACAAAGTTATGAAAGAAAAAAAATAATTAACAATCGAATTTGGAAATTAGAAAGAATAACATTATCTCATCCATTAGAGAAACCAGTAAAATATTAAAAGAGATTCTAGAAATTTCCTTAAATTAAAAATTATTTTGTAATTGCGTTACTGTAACGAACCTTTGACTTGTACGTTGTGATTCTGTATTTTTCCGCAACTTTTTCGTTGAATTCCTCATAAACCGCAGACAGTGTGATTGGTTCAGTTGTCGCTATTCCAGTTTTCAGATTCACTCGCTGAATACAAAAACAAACTTAAATCATTACCGGAATGTAAAAAATGGGTTTTAAGAAAACTACTGAGAGAAATCATCATCATCATCGTTTAACGTCTGCTTTCCATGCTGGCATGGGTTGGACGGTTTGACTGAGGACTGGCAAGCCAGGAGGCTGCACCAGGCTCCAATCTGATTTGGCAGAATTTCTACAGCTGGATGTCCTTCCTAACGCCAACAACTCCGAGAGTGTAGTGGGTGCTTTTTTTTTTTTTTACATGCCAATGGCTTCAAATTTTGGTACAAGGCCAGCAATTTCAGAGAATGTTGTAAGTCGATTACATCAACCCCAGAGCGTAACTGGTACTTATTTAATCGACCCCGAAAGTATGAAAGGCAAAGTCGACTTTGGTGGCGTTTGAACTCAGAACAATGTCGGTAGAAATGCCACTAGACACTTTTCCCAACACTGTAATGATTAATAACAATAAAAACCTAATGTTTTACAAATGAAGGGAATTACCGTAGGTCTTGGTAGAATACGAATTCTTCGTTCTATGTTCTTTACTGCAACACAACAGCTGACATAACTCTTTGCACTCTCATACCAGACTTTACCAAAAAGGTAAACCACACCTAATTAGGAAAAAGAATAAATCAAAGATTTATAAAATCAAATAAAAAGACCATTGCAGGTGTTAGGAAGGGGATTGTAAGGATCAAAGAATTAATTTCATTAGTAGTATTTAATCAATTATGTCACCTTTTTTGTTAAAAATATCTTCATAGGCATCGAGCCAATAGAAACGAAGTATCTGGTCTCCATTTTCATCTGTTGTCAATGGCAGCTGAGAACTATCTATCTCCATAGATACTGAATCATTTACATTTTCTGTCTTAGTTTCATTTACCAATGACCATCCACTTTCAATGTCAGGAATCTCATTTCTGAGAGTGAAATCAATTAAAAACAAATACAAGGAGGATTATTAAAAACATTAAAAATGTTAAAGAATTTAGGAGAGTATTGTAGTTTGCTGGAAGCATTGTGTATTGTTTGTGAAATATATTGTGTCTTGAATGGCACAACAATGTAGAGTGGACTATAATAACTGTTATGATTTAATTATTCATAGTCTAATATATTTTGGAATATAAAAATTCTTTCTTCAGATATTGCTAGGAATTAACTGAGTCCCCACTGTAATCAGTTTTCTAATGGTTACTGAAAAAAGTATTTAAATACATGTTGTAATAATGCAGTCAAACCAAATAGTAATTTTTTTGAAATTATTTAATATATAAGTAAGAACTTCTTCAGTCCAAAACATTTTGAAATTTTTTAATTGAGGAAGGTTTACGTATTGGATGCATTTCCCATTATATATTATGCAGACTGGAAATATATGTATTAAATGATTTCAAAATATTACTATTTGGTTCTATTTCATTATTATAACTTATATGACTCAATGGCAGTACAAATTAGCCAGTCCAGACTCCACTTATGTAGATATTCTAACAATGGTTTGGAACTGTTATATTTGATTCAAGTTAAAAATCCTGGTACCATGCACTACTACTTAGTGCAACCTAAAATACACACACTCATATATAGTAGCATTAAATACATACCTGTTGTCAGATTGAATATATACCAGTCTAACTGTACAGTTCTATCAGTGACTAAATAGTATTGTAATAATTAGAATAATATCACTGACTATATAATAGTGTAGTACTACAGTACTATTACTAATTCTACAGCAGTAGAAATGTGTAACAATCATGCATTTCTTCATGTTATTAATGGTTTCTATGAAATGGTTCCAATTAGTAAATGATGGTGAATTTTAAATTCACCAAGAATTAAAACCCCATAACTAAATTGGTAATGAATAGAAGAGAACAGTAATGGTGTGCTGTTAATAAGTTGACTAAACTGTTAATAAACACAGGGGAACAATAATGGCCAATGTCTTACTTCTTCGGTAACTGTAGCACAGGCTTCACAGACATTTCCTCCTCGTCATCAAAATCAATTCCACTTAAATCCATTTCAGTTTTATCTGGGAAAAAGAAAAAGACCCATTTTTTTTTTTATCAGATTTTAAATGTGAGATATCAATAGGTTATTCCCATCCGGTATTTGTCCACCATCAGTACCAAACCATTATCAATCCTGCTGCTTTCTTCTTACCAAACCTCTGCCAGGATTCCTACTACCACTCTACCAAAACTGTAATATTCCAAAATAATGAGCAGTCTGCTTTAAGAAGGTCATGACTGGAATATAAATTGGTTACATGTTTCTTTTCTTTTGTTTTTTTTTGTATTAGCTAACTTCATAACATGAATCTACAGAAATAAATTTTAAAATATTGTTTGGAATTCTACAGAAAACTCTCCAAAGTAGATCAAATGGAATTCTCACCAAGGGTCTCATTTTCCTTTTCTTCAGTCCAGTCTTCACTAGCTTCCTGTGGTTCTTCAGAATTGATGCTAACTGCAGCAGCGTTTTCACAAATTTCACCAACTGCCTCATGTTTGTAAGGTTCAGGTGAAAAGGATTCTGTACGTGGTTTCTTTGGAATTGGTAGACAATCCTCATCAGAAATGATATTTCGGGGTTTTAATGAATGCTTGGCTTTTGGTTTAGTTGGGGTGACAGTGCTGACACTGAAGGGGTTGTTGGCAGACCTTAAAAGGGGAAACAAACGCAAATACTGAAGACATTTCACTCTTTATATGGGTCACACACTTCATGAATATGTGACACACATTGTGTATTGTGTGTGTTTTGTGAGATATAGATATTGTATGCATGTACATGTGATACACACTGCATGAGCAATATCATTATCATCATCGTTTAACGTCCGTTTTCCATGCTGGCATGGGTTGGACGATTTGACTGAGGACTGGCGAAGCAGATGGCTGCACCAGGCTCCAATCTGATCTGGCAGAGTTTCTACAGCTGGATGCCCTTCCTAACGCCAACCACTCAGAGAGTGTAGGAAAGGTGTATATATATATATATATATATATGTATGTGTTTGTCACACCACCATTGTTTGACAACTGATGTTAGTGTGTTTACGTCCCCATAACTTAGTGGTTGGGCAAAAGAGACCGATAAAATAAGTACTAGGCTTACAAAGAATAAGTCCTGGGGTCAGTTTCTTCAATTAAAGGCGGTGCTCCAGCATGGCTGCAGTCAAATGACTGAAACATGAAAAGCATATCATGGTTCAGATGTATTTTACTGAGTTTCTATCTCATGAAACTGGTTCCATTTTTATTTTCAGTAATCAAAATGGTCAGTACTTAATAAAAATAATAACAATAACATTAATAAATTTGAAGGGAAAATTATCTTACTTCTTTCTTGAACTTGATTTTTTGGCTGATCCCAGAAGAATGTTGGTAGCAGGTTGGTGGATTTGGCCCATAATGTCAGACAAAATATCATCTTTTTCAACACTCACATCTTTCTAAAATAATGAATTGAAAAGATTAAAAATAAATATTTATGAAAATGTCTGACTAATATTTATTTTAGTACACCTGAAAGGATGAAATGCAACAATCAACTTTGGCAGGATTTGAACTTGGAACATTTGGTGACATAACTAAATGGTACTTGACATGTTATGCTCAGCATCACACTGTGAGACAAGAAAACCAATGCCTAGATTTGACAGCAGACGAAAGTCAATGACACCATTAGAACCATCAAGGAGAACAAATATGGATGAGTTGGCCACACCATGTGACTGAAGGACAATGAGGGTGATGGAATGGACAAGATCAAGAGGCTGACCAAAGACAAGATGGCGAGATGATCTCACCCACCATGTGGGGCTTACATGGCCATGGCTACCAGAGACAGACAACAGTGAAAGGAGTTCAGGCAGAGGTTTCTTCTCAGAAGCGATGAAACCTTGGATAGTGGATTGTCAATATTTATAACAATATATTCTTGTTTATGTGGGTTTTCCCACACATCAATAACTGAGTGGATCAGTAAACTTAGATATTATTGGAAGAAGAGAGAGAAGAGAAGGGGCTCTTGTCTGAATTAAGTCCTAAATTGATAGGGATCACAGAAATATATAAAGTGGTAAAGACAGAGTCTGATTAGGGGATTTCTCCAAGAGTGTAGTGGGTGCTTTTCACGTGCCACTGGCAAGAGGGCCAGTCAGGCGGTACTGGCATCGACCACGCTCGAATGGTGCTTTTTATGTGCCACCGGCACATAATGCCCCCTTCAAACTCCCCTTCCTCCTAATTATCCTCCCATTTCACTACCACTCTCTACACTATTCTTACACTCCAGACTACACCCCCCTTGAAACTATGAAAGCTAAAGGCCTGAATCAACTCGTTTGAGACAGAAAGCATTAAAAAAACAATCAGATTACTGAGAGGAAAATTAGAACACCTGCATATTTTTACAGATAATTATCTGTAATTTAACCACAAAGTCACTCAACCATAAAATGCCTGCAACAAAACAACAACCAAATAACACAGATGTTTATAAAATAGATCAACATAAAGAGAAAACAAAAAAAATCCAATTTGCAAAGCATAAAATTGAAGAACCCTCAGCTTTGGCGTACACCTGACTGTGGCATTTAGAAACAACATCGTAGGAAGTAACCCATAGGAAGAAAAGCATCTGATAAAATTAATTTTATTATGAGATTTTGGGAGTCCTCTTTTGCTGGTTACAACAGTGAATTATACCTGTTCATGAGACCTATTATAATTAAGAGGAGTGACTTGTTGAGAGCCAAGTATTCGGTGACTGATCTGAGCTAAAAATCTATTGAAGGAAAGGTCAAGGTTTTTCTCTTTCTTGTCTGTAAAGAAGTCCTTTATTTCTTAGTAAAGTTGTGCAAAGACAAGAGTGCTGTCTCTCAGTGTACAAAACTGACCCATTTACAGAAGATTAAAAATTCAGGCTTAACGTGGCTGCAAAAAAGGTTTAACAAACAAATATTGTTAATTTCTGCTTCAGACAAGTTTGTCATATCCAACGTGAGAACATGCTTCAGTTCACAGAACAGCAACTTGTATTTTCGCTCTGTGAGCCATATATAAAATGCTTAGTTGATGCTTTTTTCTTTTACTTTATTACAGTGAAGTATTACATTAAGCAGTAAAACTAGTTTATGCAGCTGTTGAATATACAAATCTAGAAAATACTATGCAAACAACAAGGAAAAAAATAGACAAACAAACAGATGTATAAGGCATGTCAAAAAGCCATTGATACAAGAAAAACAAACAAATTGAAAAACTGTAAATTGTCATACAAAAATGCTGCAGGTGAATCGATTTTCTTTTTGGTGGGGTGGACTGGAATAACTTAGGTAACCCAGTTTTAACAGACAATGGTACAGCTTGTAAATAAAATCAAAATTATTTTTCGGAATTTCATTGTTTCCAACCATGTTTACTTTCTCCATGTTAGATGACTTAGGAGAACACAACCATCTCCTTCTCTCTCTCTCTCTCTCTCCTTTCTCTTTCCATCCAATATTTCCCTTCCATCACTTGATATCTTTTACCCCAGAGAAGCAACATATTCCCAACATTTGATTAATGTTTTTAATGCCATCCTGAAGAAAATATTTCAATTCACTAATCAACTTGACCCACCTTCAGTCATCATACTCAACTGTTAAAAGTTCTCTTTTGTTGCTTTTTTTTTATTTTGTTTTTATTCCTCACCAGAGAACACCAAAACATAAACCATATTTTACTCCTGATTGGACCATCCAGCCTGTCCCTCCACTACCTTCCATAATATCAGCTAGAATGCACCCCATTGGCAATCAACCTTATTCTAAGATCCCATATGCAAACCGACCAACTAACAGAAAGCATTGTCATGCAAGTATCATCATCATCGTTTAACGTCCTCTTTCCATGCTGGCATGGGTTGGACGGTTTGAATGAGGACTGGAAAGCCAAGAGGCTGCACCAGACTCCAATCTGATCTGGCAAAGTTTCTACAGCTGGATGCCCTTCCTAATGCCAACCACTCCGAGAGTGTAGTGGGTTCTTTTTACGTGTCACCGGCACAAGGGCCAGTCAGGTAGTACTGGCATCGACCAAGCATGAATGGTGCATTTTATGTGCCACCGGCATGGGAGCCAGTTAGGCAGCACTGGCAACGACCACGCTTGAATGGTGCTTTTTACGTGCCAAAGGTATGGGAACCAGTCCAGTGGGACTGGCATTGACCACACTTGAAACATGCTTTTTATGTGCCACGACAATGATTTCACTTGACTCAACAACAGTTTATTGCCCAATGATTGAAGGGTACTCTTAAATGGGCCGGTTATGTTGTACTGGCATAGGCCATGGTTACAGTCTCACTTGGCTTGCCAGGTCTTCTCAAGCACGGCATATTTCCAAAGGTCTCGGTCGCTTGTCATTGCCTCGGTGAGGCCTAATGTTCGAAGATCGTGCTTCACCACTTCATCCCAGGTCTTCCTGGGTCTACCTCTTCCAGAGCATCTCAAAACAAATACAGTAACAAAAAGGTTAAATATAGGAAGGCAGTAAAGGTGGCTGGTTCATTAGTGACCATTTGCTGAGAGGATTACAATATGTGGTGGAGTAGGGCACTCATTGATCACCCACGAAAGTCAACCAAACAGTAAAGTGTCACATTGAATGATTAGTGCAGCGGTATCAGGCAGAGAAGATGCACTGGACAGAGGACACTACAGAAGTATCAAGGTGATGGACCACGTTACAAAAGTTACTAAATGAATCACATGCATTCACAGCTGATCAGTACAACTGATTGCAGTTTTGCTGGAGGAAGGCAGACCTGGGGTTAAACAGCAACAACATCCACCACCAACTCCATCCTAATCAAAACGAGATGAAAATTTTTCTTTACCTCCTTTTTTTTGGTAGTCCCGGCTGATATAAACATGTTGCGAATGTTCTGTTTCGGTTTCCTGTCTGGGTGGTGGATGTTGGGGTTCTTCTTTTTCTTGGAATTTCCTTTGCCTTTTATTAAAGAGAAACCAGAATGGAAACGGTTCAGAATTAACATTGCAAGATTGTGAAAGTGTGTGAACGAGTGGTATATGTGTGTATAGATGAGTGTATGCATGTTTGTGTATGAGTGTGTGAATGTAAGTGGTGACAGTGCCTCCATTAACCCTTTCGTTACCAACCCTGCTGAAACCGGTTCTGGCTATGAGTACCTGAAACAACACGGTTGGAAAGCAAACTTCTTAACCACACAGCCATTCTAGAAAGGAAACCACACACATACACACTCTCTCTCATAATAGCTTATATTCAGAACCAATAACATTTACTTCATTAAATAACGACTGTGTCAATAGATTTGATTGGAAGAAAAAAAATAAATAAAAGGAAACGTACTTTTGGAATCTTGAAGGAATTTATCATCATTGAGATCATCGTCAAATATTTCACGACCATCTTCAACATAACCAATTCCAGCTGAAACAAATTTAGAAAGAATTAAAATGAATAAAAATTCCTTTAAATGTAGGAGAGAGAATAACGAAAAAGGAAAAATAATTTCAAATAATCAAAGTGACGTACTGTCATCGATGATCCAGTCTTCTTCCTGTCGTTGCCGGACTATTTCAGAGTAGTCATCTTCATCAACAACATCGTAGATGGCTTTATCTTCAGAGAGCTAAAGGAAGAAAAGAAAACTGCATTGAAGAGGATACATAAAAGGCAACAGAATCAGGCATTTATAGACGAAGCATAAAATTTTGTTACCAAGGAAATCAGCAAGAAATATTTGCAGTTTTTAGCATGAACTAAAGAACTTATAACAAGAGTAAAATGGAAATGTAGATCACATCAAGTGGTTGAGATAATGGACATTTTTGACTTGCAATGTCTACTTCTGAACAAAAGATTAAAAAAAAAGAAAAAGTCTTCATATACAGGACATTGTTGCTGCTGCTGCTACTACTACTTTTTAAAAATGCAGAAAACATGTTTATTTGTTTGTCTTTAGAAGATGATTGAAGGATGTACTTAATGGTTTGTTCTTCTGGCACCAAGATATTAATCTTCTTATCTCATAAAATATTTACATTTTATAAAAGTTCAAATATATTAGCTGCCAAAAGAATTAAGTCTGCAAAGGACAGTTTGCCCTTAGGCAGAAAAACATTTAAAAATCAATTTAATATAATCTACCAATTAAATATTACAAAACGTATCTAACAATACTAATTAAATACAATAAACTACTTTCATTACCTCATATTTGTTTTTTTCACCAGCCTCTTTACTCTTTTTCAATTTGGCAAAGGCGGCCAGTCGACCAAACTTATCTGATTTCTCTCGTTTTGCTCTTCCAGGCTGGGTCACTACAATTAATTCAAATGAAACATTTAAGTTACACTTTCAGGAAATAGAATAAAATGGAAATTTAATAATTTGTTTTCATTACATAAGTTAAATTTTACGAAGTTAAAGGCTTTGATCTATAAGAATTGGATGAGATATGATGGCTTGGCCATCTCTCCCCAGTTCTTATATTAATCATTAAAATCCAGAAATACAACACGAGGGATAACAGTAACAACAGAACTTAGTTTATTCTAGGTTGGTGTAGAGCCGTTTAGTTCCTGGGTGAATAGGCATGCCGCTAAAACCAAGGGAAGCTTCGACCACATGTCGGGGTCGAGTTGGGACAGCCTGAAAGAACGTCCTGTCGCCACAGCTGCTGGATGGATAAGAGGGCGAACGCTATAACTTTCTCTCCACCTGTTGCATTGCGCATGCGAGCTCGGGTACTTCCGCTGACGGCGAATCCCTTGCACATGCGCAATGGCACTTCCCGCCACTACAATGTCTCCCCCCCCCGAATGCATAGCACGAAATAAGGAAAGATTATAGGCGTGGAAACAAGATGGCCGCCGAACCCAGAAAACACGGCTAAAATTATACAATGAAAAAGCAAAAATTGTTTTGTTAAAACAAAGAATGACAAACTCAATAAATTTGCAAAGCAATGCTGTGTCGGATGTAGTAACGGAAGCTACACTTTCGCATCCGACATGATATGAGTAAGAAAAAAAGTTCGGCGATCTTTCGAAGAGAGGGGAAAGGGAGGGTTAGGGGTCCCTGCTGTCTGCTACCTAACGTCCTTTCCCTCTTTCTTTACAGAAATTGCCGAATTGATGTAAACAAAGACACGTGGATGATTTGACGTATAGAGAACTTGTATCGAAACTATGCCAAAAGTTCTGTTCAACATGAAAAGTTCAGCCAGACCTAGAGATAAAGGGTCTGTGTGAAAGAAAGTTGCAACGAAGGTGTTGGCGTGAGCAAATGTGTATGCAAAGGCTGAAACAATATGTAATGTGTACATATTTTCTTTTAGCACGTTACTGTGCACAGAAATGGAAGAAAAATAATGTTTGTTTGTTTGTACAGAGAAATGAAATGCGGGCGGCACAAAAAATGTCGAAAGTATATTGTTTTGGAAAGTTTTTGGCCAATGCACTGTCCGGCCAGATCTAGTGACATAAGGGTCACTTGAGTTTTGTCGCAACGACGAAATAGCAAGTAAATCAATTGCTGCAGGAGAGGAAATAGAATTGACAGGGAGTCTCGTGAGAGCATCAACAGGGATGTTCTGCTTCCCTGGCAAATGACTGTGAAATATAGTCCAGGTGACTGAAAGCACGAGGAGAGAGTTTGTCTGTTTTAGAAGACAGTGTGCACATTATATGCGCGGAATCGCTGAAAAGTTGCGATAAATGGTGGAATCTGGTGATAAGCGCAAACCAGATCAATCTTGGAAAAGATTGTGGAACCATGTGCATAGGAGAGAGAGAGAAAAAAAATGTTCGTAAAACAAAAAAACAATGGTGTTTGCTTTTGTTTTTTCTTTCTTCTGTTTGTGTGAGTGTGACATATAAACACAATAATAGGCAGGCCGTCATGTAAACAAAGTGTATGTGTATACAAACATGGATGCATGTGTGTGCAAGTAATACAGAGCATAGAAAAGAGTTTATAAGGGCGTTAGAAGAAAGTCCAGACACAATGATAGTAAATACCAGTTCGTAGTTAAGGTACACAGTAGTTGAGGTGCTGTAACAAGAAGTCGAGGCCGCGTAATAGAGTCGGAGGAGAGGCACATGTCGTGAGAGGTTGTGGCTTCAATGCTGCAGCCGGTTACTTGATACAGGAGT
Organism: Octopus bimaculoides; assembly: GCF_046866305.1. Classification (NCBI taxonomy): domain Eukaryota; kingdom Metazoa; phylum Mollusca; class Cephalopoda; order Octopoda; family Octopodidae; genus Octopus; species Octopus bimaculoides. The sequence goes on from NC_142946.1 coordinate 2,652,868, forward strand.
TCTTGCAGGTTGTATTTGCTGTTAACCATGGTGAAATAATTCACAAGCAGTGTTGAGATAGAACCTGTGCGAGTGCTGTTCGTTGCTGTGTACGTAGCAAGAAGTAGGTGTTGACCCTAAGAAGCTGGAGGTCCGTAAGCTGCTGAACGAAGTGCTGGGTCTCCATGAGGCTATTGTCGTGTCGTCGCCGGAACTGGCTGTGTGCTCTGTGGTCAGCGGCTAGACCTCAGAAGGTGTTGCTTTGTACTGTCTGTAGAAAAAAATATTGTTGACCAACCTTGCGTCGTTGCTGCAAGGAAAAAAAACAATACAGGCCAAAAAAATTTTATGTATGTGCGTGTGTGTAGTATTTTTTTTTCTTTGTGTGTTGTCCTGTAAGACAATAGATGGAAGCAACGTTGTGTTTTTTTTGTTTTTCAAGCCATGTGGAGTCAGGCGAAAAGAGAAATCACTGTTCACTCGTTTGTTCTTTTCTCGGCCTCAATTGGTGTTGAAAAAAAAAAACGCTTGGGTGAGAGAAATAAGCGACGGCTCGTGTCATAGTAGTTGATGGTTCAGTTTCCAGGCTGTATGGTATTTTCTCCGGGGTAAGAAAACTGTTGCAGTTGGTTGGATTGTTCCATTCCCTCGTCTCTTGTGTTTTTTCTTTTTTTTTCCGTCGTCTCTTCATTTTTTTTTACGAGTTGTTTGAGAGAAAATTCCGTTATCACGTCGGGGGTCACCAGTTATAAGAATTGTAGTGTTCGAATCACGTCGGGGTCACCAGTTATAAGAATTGGATGAGATATGACGGCTCGGCCGTCTCTCCCCAGTTCTTATATTAATCATTAAATCCAGAAATACAACACGAGGGATAACGGTAACAACAGAACATAGTTTATTCTAGATTGGTGTAGAGCCGTTTAGTTCCTGGGTGAATAGGCATGCCGCTAGAATACCAAAGGAAGCTTCGACCACATGTCAGGGTCGAGTTGGGACAGCCTGTCACGACGGCCGCTGGATGGAAAAAGAGAGAACGCTATTGCTTTCTTTCCACTTGTAGCATTGCGCATGCGTGCTCGGGTACTTCCGCTGATGGCTAGTCCCTTGCACATGCGCAATGGCGGCCACACGCGCCACTACAGCATAATGCATGAAAATAAAACTGAAATAGCTTTGATCAGAGGTCTGCGCAGTTAAAATATACATGAAACTAAACTGCTAATCCAGTGTAATCGGAAATAAATGCTAAAGGAAGAACTACTTCAGCTGTTGTCAAAGACTGGGTCTGCAATCTCACCATCATGTACTTGTAAGTATACTTACGTAAAAACTTCTCCCAGCTGGACCATCAGCAATAAATAATTAACCAAGTTTTTTCATTCAACGAAAATATTAAAAGCTTGAAATATCACTAATGGGGGATTAGGGGAGAGAGAAAGCTATCAACCCCCTTTCCTTCCCCCCAAAAACTCGATACAACATGATTTCTGTGTGATGTGGTGATTAAGAACAGTGGGAGTTATTTGGAAGAAATAAAAACTTCCTTAATGAAAACAGCGAAATGTAAATGTCACAAGTCCAAAAAAACTTGATACTACTAAAGCAGCGCGGACCCGAACGCGCTAGCTAGTCTTGAGTGGTCGATCCTAACCCTAACCCTGTCCCTATCCCTATCCCTAACCCGCGTGTGCAAATGAATACGTGTTTAGGGTTAGGGTTAGGGTTAGGATCGACCACTCAGACTAGCTAGCGCGGACGCGCGACTGCGCGTTCGGGTCCGCGCTGCTTTAGTAGTACCTAAAAACTTTAATTAGTTATTTAAATCACAATAATTATTTTTAGTAAAATAAACAAAAAAAAAATGGGGGGGGGATTAGTACATTTTCCTGATTAGATTTGGTGTATTTAATCAAATAACAGCAAATACAAGCAGTTGGATTGAAGATATACAAAGACTCCCTCCCCCCAGCAATATTTTCCCCGCAAAAGAAAGCACAAGTAACTTTACGTTCAGGGAGAACTTCCAGTTATTCTAGAAACATAAATAAGAGTCTTAAAGTGAGATACCTTGGTCGTGACTCCGACTTTCCTGTTTCGTTGACGCCATGGCTACTTGAATTATGGCGCGAAATATAGATGGCACTGTAGTCAGCAAGCAGTTACTTCCCCATATACGGTGTACTTTACAAGACTGTATCCAGTTATAATAAGGCCATCGTTCTGTCAACTCCCGTTTGCGCTCTCTAAGCTAAACAGACAGTTATTATATAGTGGAGCTGGTTCAATTCATTGTTCCTGTCCACTACAAGAGTGTAATCTAGTTCATATATGGCCACTCATTTTTGTATAGTTTTCATTTGACATAAAGTCAATGTTTTTCAAGTAAAATAATAGTATATTACTGGTACATAGGAAGACAAAGTCGACCTCGCTGGGACATTTATTCAAAACATTTCCATTATTCGAAATATTAAAGTTATAAAAGCGGTAAATCCACACAAAATATGTTTGACCTAAAAATATTTGCGTCGTCAAGTAAAATAACAGATTCACCCGATCTGTCTATATTTATAATTTGTTATCGTGTTATAAATCTTCCAACACACTTCTTCTCTGGCCAACAACACGTTCTTTTTCCCGACATAACCACTCAATTATAATAAATAATACTTTGTTGCAACGACTGAACGGTCGAGATTGGAGGGGAAAAAAGAATTAAAATAAAAGAAAAGGGGGAATGAAATATAAACATGTGTATATCTATATCATACACACATGTATTATGCTTATATAGATATATACATACATCAATGTGTGTTTTAGGGGTGGGAAGAGAGTGAAAGAAAAAGATGGGTGGAGAGAGAGAAGTAGAGGGATTAACAATGTGAAAACAAACGAGAGAGAGAGAGAGAGAAAAAAATAAATAGATAGAAAGAGAGATGGAGTGAGAAATAAAGAGAGAGAGAGAGGGGGAGGGAGTGTGTGTGGTTTTTCTGTCGACATTCATTTAAGTGAGATGTCATTTCGAGTGATCAGTGATTGAGACGAACTTTTCACTGTCGACCAATTCTAGTCAAAGTATTCATCAATATTTACAGTAAATATTTCCCCAGAAAGGCGGTGACATCTTTGAAGTGTTGAGTCTGATGTTGCTGCGGAGTGACGTGGAAGAGAAGCTGACTGAGTCGACAACGGATCTCTCTTACCTGGTAAACTGAACTCTACACCCACTTCTACCTTTATTGCCCTTTATTTATTTGACCTTTTTTCATTGCCATCAGCAAGAATTTCCCCAACACAAAACCCCACTGCGAGTCACCCCTAAAGGGAGATGTCTGTGTGTGTGCCTGTAATAATAATAGTAATTACAAGAACCATTTCTGCGAAACCATCTTCTTGGTATTTCTGGTGGCCAACACTTTATCTAAACAACACTTGATGACGAAGCAGTTGTTTGTTTATAGATCAATCGTCCTTAATACATCATCAGACACCCAGATACGAAGTTACATACATAGATACGCGTGTGTATACACACACACACACACACACAGAGCTAAAATTTATGTGTTTATTTCGGGTCCTGTCTACATACATTGTTTGTAACTGTTTTATTTATTTGCTTGCTTTTTTTAAATATGCTTTTTATTGTTTTAATTGTTTTCTAAACTGACATGTTGGCTATCATAATCTTCTACCTTAGATTCTCCCTAAACACACCAGTCTCCGCATTTCTTAGATTATTCCTGGTACAACTTTCAGTTTACGTCGGACGCTCCGTTCAGAAACTCCAACAACAATCGTAATGATTATTTCCCAAACAAAAACATTATTAGCTTTTGTCTTACAAGGCAGCAACCCCCATTGAAAGAACCTAATTGTGCAATACGATATGAATGAAGTGAACGATGCCAAAAATGTCTAGAAATAATATGAACATTCCCTTACGTATTGAGGGGGATGAAACAGGGATCTCTACGGATGTTTATTATTAACGACGGAGACGAAGCCCAATGTCCACCAGGGCCTCTGAAACTGGAAGCAGGATGTTATCTTTAAATCAGATCGAATTATTAACGACCATATATATATTATAGGGGAGGGTGTTTACTAGGATTAATTGATATTGCTCCAGTATGACTGCAACCACATTGTTGAAACGAATAAAAGAAAATATTAATTGGTATTTATTTTATTGACCCTTGGTAAATGAAAAGTAAAGGGTTAATATCTAGATATTAAATGAAAAGTAAAGGGTTAATTTCCTTTAATATACGGTGCATTGCAACTGTTACACATTTTGGTTTCCATTTTCCCCACCGGGTGCGGATCTAAATATTAACCCAGCAAAGTTGATTTCAACAGAACCCAGAACGTAAAACGATTTAACAAAAATACCGCAAAGCATTTCTTTTACTGCTCCACTGATTCTTTCATGCTATAATGATAATGGCACGAGGCCAAATTTACAAAGGAAAGGCAGAATTGAATAAATAGACAATAATAATAATAATAATGATTTCAAATTTTTGCCACAAGGGCAGCTTGTGTGTGTGGGGAGAGGGGGTTAAGTCGATTACATCGACCCAGTGTGTAACTGGTACTTATTTAATCGACCTCGAAAGAATGAAAGGCAAAGTCGACCTAGGCGGAATTTGAACTCGGAACGGAACGGAAAGACTGGCGATATGTCACTCGGTATTTCGCCCGGCGTGCTAACGGTTCTGCCAGCTCGCCGCCTTAATAATAATAATAATAAGGATTATTTCAAATGTTGGCACAAGGCCAGCAATTTCGGGGGAAGGGACTAGTCGATTTACATCGACCCCCGATACTCAGCAGGTACTTATTTCATCGACCCCGAAAAGGATGAAAAGCAAAGTCGACTTCGGTGCCATTTGAACTCAGAACATTAATGAGTCAGACGAAATACCACAAAACACGTCCCCCCCACGCAACCATCGCTCTAACGGTTCTGTCAACTCGCCACCTTAATAAGAATTCTTCCTGCCACATGCACAAGGCCTGACAATTTGGGGGTACAGGCTAGTCGATTATATCGACCCCAATACTTGACTGGTACTTTATCGACCTCGAAAGGGAGAAAGGACGTAGTGGGGTGCAATAAATAATACAAGGCATTTTGTTCGACACAGTTGAATCGTTAGTGATTCTAATTTCCACTCGGTTAATCATGATGTCATTCTTACATGACACAAGCTGACATATTTGTAAGAATGGGACGTATTTAACTGAGACGATTCCTTCATACATTCGTACCTACATGCATGTGTCATTATTCAATTTATTTCAAGATATCTTGCTTATAGAGAAAGAACCGTATCTCATCCAAGAATAACAGTATTTTAAGAATTAGAAATTATCGACTAGATTATGCGTGGGAAATAACAGTGTACTCAAAGTAGTCGCCCTCAACTTCCACCACAGCCTCAGGACTGCTCTGGAAGCTGGCGCGTGCGTCCCTCGCTGTATCCTTGGGAACATCCTCAAACGCCTCCTTGATCTTGGTTACCAGTTCGGCCTTCGTGTTGCAGGCAGAGCGGTTGGTATCTTTCTCAACCATGCTGCACACATCGTAAACCATAGGATTACTATCGAGGGGATTGGAAGGCCAGAAATTGGGACTGGTTAAGTTATAGAAATTCTCCGACAACCACTTCTGTCTCTTTCCTGAGGAATGGCATGGTGCCAAAACCTGGTACCACACATATGGCCTTCCAATACAAAGCCTCTCCAGCCAGCGATTGACCACAATCTCCAACAGTTCAGTGGGACTGAACCCGGAACCATTTAGTTGGGAAGCAAGCTTCTTACCACACATCATACTAGTATGTATTTTGACGATTCCTGAATGATGAAAGATAAGGTCGACCTCAGTAGAAAACACAAAAGCAATATAAATAGAAACGTTAATAATAATTACAATTGTATGTAGTTTGTAATAATTATTTCTAACACAGGCAGCACGAGATCAGCCATTTGGAGCGAGGGAAAGAGCGCAGCCTTGTACTAACTGGTGCTTTATTTAACATCGACACAGAAGACATGAAAGGTCACACATCTCGTAATAACTATATGTATATTTATTACAGTGGAGTGCGTTAGTTTGGATAAGTTTGTTAGTCTTGCGGAACATTATGACATTTTGGAAAGGTTGGCTCTTAGAGGGGGAGAGAGAGACAGGGAGAGACAGACAGAGAGACGTGCTGCTAAAAATAAAGTGTTTCTCTTAGAAAAGTCACAGTCCTCGAAACGTTTCACCTTGGTGGCATGGCTCACCCTCAGTATTCTTGTAGAAGTTTTATCCCTCAAAGAAGCATGAATCGAAGTTTGGTGGATTGGTGAAAAACGAAATTAATAATGTATATATAACGCTTTCACTAATTAAAAGTAATGAACAGTGTAATATTAGTTATCAAGAATATATTTGGGTTCTGACTGATAGGTCTCTCTCTCTCTCTCTCTCTCTCTCTCTCTCTCTCGTTTTTAAATCAGAGTGAGCGAAGTCGTGTTTGTGATCTTCGCCATCCAAACTGGTGATGTCCCATTCCAGTTCTCACGTGTCGATGTCTGTTGGAACACGAACATAATTCCTATGATGAAAAATGATTTGGAAAATATTTAGTGCATGGGCATATATATATATATATATACGACGGGCTTCTTTCAGTTTCCATCCACCAAAACCACTCACAAGGCTTTGGTCGGCCCGAGGCTATAGTAGAAGACACTTGCCCAAGGTGCCACTGAACCTGGCACCATGTGGTTGGTTAGTAACCTACTTACCACACAGCCACTCCTGCGCCTATAAGACTATTCTTCAAAGCAAGACTGGATTGTGTCATGAGGTCTGCTTGATCTGGGTCAACAATATGGAATTAAAGAGCAATACAAAATCCTGGGAAATAATTGGGACACACTTGCCAAACAAGTGCAGCTCTGAATTAAGGTTTATATTTTTCTGAAACCAGGGGCGGGGGAATGGAGTAAAATTGTTACAATCACATCTCGAAACCAGCTAAAAAATGATGGTGGGAGTGAGAGGTTGTGAGGTTTATGCCTTATCTATGGACATTATAGAGTGAAGCGAGTTCAAATAAGAATGGAAAATGATGTGCTTACTCAGTTATTTCTAAAGTTTCGAAAGTTTACTAAATTATTACAAGATGTTTAAACTTCTCTGGCAATTTTACCTTCAAATTTCCGTTTTTTAAGGTTCACTGACAACTTGGGAAAATCAAAGAGGTTTCACTTTTTTGACCCAACATTTTCCCATCCAGCAGTCCAAGTAGAATTTTCGTCATTGGCACTCCTTTATCCTAGTTTTTAATACAATGTAGATAAGTTTTTATAGCAATATTTTAACTTATCACTTATACACACACCCCTGTTTCTTAAAATACTTGAACTCTATTTAGCAATGGTTACCCATTCTTTTGTAGCTAGGAGAGCCATATTGTCCCTTAAAAAGCATTTTACTATCATCTTGTCGTATCTAGCCCATTAACAGTTATGCCCTGACAGGAAAACACTTCAGCTCTGGTCTTACATGAACCAAAAGTAAATTTATTCCCTTTTGGTCTTATCTTATTATTTTCCATTTTCTGAATAGAAAATTATTTTTAACTGACTCAAACTCAATGGTTTGATCACCTTTAGACTATTAATTCCAAATACTTTATCTGATGCCTCATATTTTGTGACAATGAAATATTTTTGATCTATTTCTGAAATTGTTTTCTTTGCCTTATCATTGACTGTTGTGAAAATGTGACTTATTTGTTTCTGGTTGCTTATCAGATCCTCCTAAATCCATTGTTTTATTGGAGTCTGACACATCACCAGTCCCACGATGTTTTTTTTTTTTTTACCTCAAGGTCAGCAGCAATGATCGAGCAGACCCATGATGGAAGGTTTTCCAACTATGACCATTCCGTCTTTTATTCAATGTTTCTAATACTATATTATCAAAGGTGACCTATATATATATATATTTATTTAAAAGATGTTCTGAATGAGATTTGGTTGCTATTTCTCGTATAGGTCACGCGACAACATAGAGCTTGCCTTATCATCAATCTATCTCATGATGCCATAAACGATTGCTGACTAAGAAGGACATGACGGGGAGGGCGGGGGCGGCTTCATCGTCGTCGTGGTTACAATATGCTCAACTTGTTTACACAGAAATTTAACGATAGATTTGTAGCATCTGAGGATGTGAGTTAATGGTGGTGGGTGTGTTTTAGAAGAACCTGGGAGTAATTAAGTCTAGTACAATTAGAGAGAGAGAGAGAGGTGGGGGTTAAAAAAACCATCAACCGTTGTTGCGGTATGTTGGCAATTGACGCCGGTGAAACACATAACTGGTTCCTTAGAAATGTATCGACCTCATAATTACGAAACGAAATCGAAGATAATAATCCATAATATACACATTTATATTATTTGTAAGACAATTCATCTGTTGTGCTTCATTCACTGGCGCTGTAGGTTCAAGTCCAGATATATTCATTTTTCGTTTGATAAGAAAATAAGATTGTAGTAGACAGTATTAAAGCTTTTTACCAACCGAGTTGTAATATAGCGAAATAATATTTTATACAGAGATTATATGATTGCCGATTATATTTCCAATGCCTTACCATTGTAAAAAGATTGTTTAGTTTTTGACGTAATGATAATTTTTTTTTTTTTTTTTTAAAAAGGTTGATTTTTCGTGTCGGTGTACTTGTAGACATTAACCAAAAATAATAAATAACAAGTCATAAATTGGTAGAAGTGACAAGTATAAAAAGGATTATAATTTCCAAAGCACGTTTTCGCCCATATCTGCCCCTTCAGTTCTATCTCTTCAGACTTTACATCATCTCAAGCATCAATTGCGTCAGAAAAAGTTCAATTTCAAAAGAAATTACGTATTTCTTGGTTTTCTAAAAAAAAATTTTTTTTAATTCCTAACAATCTTTGAGATGTGCAAAGTGTGTTCTTGTTGTTTTTTCATATCAGAATATGGTGAAACTATACGATTATGAGATACCAAAAATAGAAATACTCAAAATAAGTGCAGAGCATATATTCAAGTCTCTTGTTCATTTATTTCACTAAAACAGACACGTTAAGGACTGTTTTCGTTTAATAGTTCTTTTCCCCCACTTTTCCTCGGATTTTATACAAGATCTTTATGAGAGATTGCAAACGATCCATTTAGAGGAGCAATAAGTCTGAATTAAGAACTAATATCTGGTAGAGAGGATCTGTATATAGTTTCGGGTAGGAATCGCATTCTTTCAGTTTCCGTCTACCAAATCCACTTGCAAAGTCTTGTCCAAGGCTATAGTAGAAGACCCTTGCCCAAGATGCCACACAGTGGAACTGAACCCTGGGCTATGTGGTTGGGAAGCCTCTCAGCCTAACAAGATGTAAAACAAATCTATATTTGCTTCTTTTACTTTTAATTTCATGTCTCTTGCATTCTTCTTTCTCTTCTTTCTTACCCCCCCTCTCTCTCTCCTCCCTCTCGCACAATCTTACTCATTAGCTAACAACTCCAACATTGTAATTTTTCAAAAAACTTTATTCTTTGACTCCTCTTACCGATTTTCTTCCGCTGCTGACACACTTCTATGCTTTCTAGCCCCATACACCAATACGAGATGTCTTCTCAAGACAAATGCTACAATATTGAACACTTCTTACAGTGTATCCATGTTAAGTTAGATATACAAATTACTTCTCTTTATATTACTTTCCCCTCAGCAAAAAACAACCACACCACTCCATCAAATATCTATTAATAATTCTTCCTGGTATTCAATAAAATAAGTCTTTTATTTTCCATTTTATTCTGGTTTGAAATGGCAGCAGTTAATTTTCCACCAAACTGCAATATCCAGTTATGACTGCATACTTTGGTATGTCCGTAGTTTGACTTTTTCAATTGAACTTCTTTCATTATTTAAGGAAAAAAAAAATGTACCTAGAAATGTTTTGTGCATTACTTCACTGTAATAGCTATGTTTTGCCCCTGACTGAGTCAACAGAAGCCTATTATTAACTAATGTAACATCAAATAGCAACTTAATAGTTATTCTTTAATAGTTAAATCAAGATTCATCTTATATTTTTATTTAGAATTTTTTATATTTATTTCGAGAGTGATGCATTTACTTCTTGTTCAAGAGTAAGGCACCAATACTTGAGTCTTGAAATTCCTTTTGTGATAGAAAATATGTGAAGAAACTCTTTCTTAAATAAGCCAAAGCTGGTTTACTTGATACTGGTCAAAGAGTTAACAGTCTATATTGTCATTGATTCTATACTGTGTCAACTGATTCTGTCCAACCATCTGTAAATAAGATGCTACATGGGTGTGTGTGTAGAATAGGAGAGTTTTAAAATCATTGTTTTATTTGTTTTTTTTAACGAAGTCTTCATAGATACCTGTAATGCAAAAAACTTAATGTTATGGTTGTATAGTTCTGGCATAGGCCAAGCAAATTTTGTGAACATTTGTGCTTCAGTTTGACATGCAAAGGGGTTGGTACAATTAGGGCCCATATTGATCCGTCTGAGGAAGAAATCAGCTACTTTGTCTTTTTCTTTAACAGTTTCCATTCTCCTCTAGACTTTACCTTTAATATTTCCATCAACTTCCTTGATGTCTCTATTGCTAGACACTCCTAAATCTGTTTATCCCTTCTCTTAATCTCATCCATTCTCCTGCATTATTTTAAACCAACAGCTTGGCTGAAAGGAGAATTCAATGTTGGTAAAAGGTAAAAAGTTCCCTGATAAACTCTTTGCAAAGGATCCCTGCCTACCTTGAATGTATATAACAATCATATTTAGATGTTATTGTTGTCAGTGCCAGATGATTAGACAAAGGTCATGATAGCTTTTAATTATCAAATTATCATTACTTCCAGTATAATGTAAAAGTTAGATTCTTAGAATTGATTTTATTTTCAATTTGTTGGTGTGAATTCTAATGAGAATCACTTATTAATCGATTTTGCATTTGTTCACATCACCTCTAACAATGTTCTTCAATTTGGATAATTTCGATATATTTTCCATGGTCTACATCCTACTTTCTTTCATAATTGGTTTTATGGGTGAGTAAGCCTCCATGGTTTATTTTAATAGTAAGCTATTATTAAGATCACCATCATCATCATCATCACCATTATCATTGTCAGTTATACTGGAAACAATAGTTATTATTGTTAGTATAATGCATAACTAATTCTGGCTGGTTTGAAGCCTTTATAATGACTGACATTAATTCAGTTTTGTCTACTTAATAAGATTGCTTTAAGGGTTCTTCATGAAATTCTCCTGCCTATTCGTCCGGACATTGTCTTTTTGTAGTAAACTGTAACTTACCAAACCTATTTCAGATCATTTGAGGCAGCAGATGTTGATGAAACGTATTTAGCATTTTTATAGGTTTTAACCTCTCTGTTGTGTTGTTTGCATCCAGATTGATCCTAATTCTATTCTGCAATCAAAGTTAAGTGGTCATTTCTTTAACATCAGTTTGGTTTTGAGTAAAAAATCTGAAAACATCATTATCATTATCATTATTATTATTATCATTATCTTCTTTCAATTTTGTTTCCTTTTCTTGCCGAGTGTCTTCCCAACACCTAGAGCAAAGAAGCGCACTGTATACATTGATAGGCCCCATTAAAATAAACACACCAGATTGTTCATTTACAAAGTCATATGATAGAAAAAGAAGGGGAAGAAAGACAGAAAAAAAAAGAAAAAGAAAACAGAAAATAAAGAGGGGAAAGAAAAGAAAATTCACAGCGACAATGCTCTTCTCAGTACGTGTGACCAGTTACCAGTTAAGACATTCTTTTGCACTTCCTGCATGGATGGTAAGCCAGGGGTCATCCTCAAATAATTTTCATTCCCCTTTTTTTTATCCTTCCAAATGCTCCCAAGATCACTGGTATCGTAACCTTCGTCGTTATTGTTGTTATCATATCTTTCTGCTATTACAATCCTGACTGTTTCTTCTTCAATTTGATTTTCAGTTTCCCAACACTTTTCCAATCCAATGTCCGAAAGTATGTCGGGAAGGAAACGAAATCGAAATCGAGAAGTTGTAGCTGCATCATCAGAACCTATTGGGATTCGAGCCCCTCGTCCTTTACCCATAGACAGCGTAAGTATTATTGAAACCATCACTTTATTAGGGGTACCCCTTTTGTTGTCAAAAGTGTCTGCTTAGAAATATGATTTACGTTTGCTGGATTTAAGTGGGTTTCTTTTTATTTTAAAAGTTTATATTTTCAAATTAATAATCAAAAAATTAAAATCATTTAGTAATTAATGCAAATATCAGCTAATGGAGTGGTTTGTGAAAATTGTTAATGTTTTTATTCCTTATATTACTAGATAAAATCATTATGACATTTTAGTACCAGCTTCATTAACAGAAAAATGATTAATTATTATTTAAAAAAGTCATCATTCATAGTATGGAAGGCCTGCCATAGAGTAGTAGGCATCTCATAGAATGGAAGATCTCCCATCCATTTCTTTGTGATTTCTCCCTAATTTCTTGAGACTAAACTGCATCTAATTCTATCAGTGATCTTCACTTGATTTCCATCCTTTAATCATTTTACTCGTAGATGTCTCCATTGCCATGAAGAATCTCAAAGGCTGGTGCTTAAACTTTATGTCTTGGATGAGTCTCACACACATACACACACACATACACACACACACACACATACACACACACACACACACACTGTGTATTCTGTCTGTTTCTTTTACCAAAAACAAAACAAAAAAATTTTTTTAATCTTATACAATTCCAATACAGAGTCTGAGTGAGAAAATTGAATGAAAATTTGCTGATTCCAGAATAATTCTACATGTCTTGTATAGCAGTCCATCATTTACATGGTAGATAAGTTCCACGTCTGGCCATGTAAATTGAAACCATCTAAATGAAGGAACCTGGCAGAATCTTAAGAAATGTCACAAAAAACATCCCTGAGCTGTTTGTTTTGGATCCTTATGTATTGAGTTCTTATTCCACTGAATCAAATTTGCCCTTCATTTCTCTGGAGTTGATGGAACAAAGCATTACCTAAGTACTGGAGTTGATAGTCTTGTCTAACCTCATTCCCCCTAAATTATTGGTTTTGTGCTCAAAGCAGAAACAAATAATGGCCTCTGTTCCTGTCAACCAACTTTCGGCTTATCACACATCACTGAAGCCCCCCTCTCCTCCTCCTCTCTGCCATCCATGGTATCAATCTCACCTTCTACTAAGGCCAAGAGTACAGCCCCATCATTCTCCTCCCCCTTTCACTTCAGTTTTGTGCAATAATCAACATCCTAATCCATTGCTATACATTTATAAGGAAGTATGAACAACTTGTGTCAATGTTTGAGAATATTTCACTCACTCTTAATTTGATTTCACTAAGAATTCTGACGTGACTTCCTTGTTATTTCAGAGTCCCGGTGCTGCACCATTCCATTACGATGAAATTGCGACTCAAGAAAGAGAAGCCTGTGACTATTCCATTAAAATTACATATGAGATGGCTCTGGCAGGGCAAGGTAACATCTTTGAAATATTTTCTCGTTAACAGGTGAAACTTCTCATTTTATAAACAACTGTATTTTCCTGAGGCCCATTCTCTTAACGATTGCTTCAGCCGTTTGAAGCAGGAGGAAACATTTCAACAATATTCCAATTACATTTATTAGGATTTGGGATTTAAAACCTGCTTGTTATTTTCTTGAGTTTGTTTCTCTTTTATTTTAAACAACTTTACATTATTTACATTTGACGGAGATTTGTCCACAACGTTTTGGCTGATATACCTTCCAGTTTTCATCAGGTGTCTTGGGGAAATTTCAAGTATCGGTATTTTTAATAACAATCTTATCCTTATTTATATAAATTTATATATATATATATATATATATATATATATATATATATATATACACACACATATACATAATACGTATGCAGAAAATTACATCAGATAAAATAAATTAAATTAAAATCACAAGCAGGTGAGATTTTAAAAGATTTGTAATTTTCTGTATACGTATTGTGGTCACCCAACCTTGAGATTCTAATAAAAAATATATATGTATACATTTGATTGTATTCTCAATTGGAATATGCATTGGCTCAATATATTGAGTCCTTTCGTGTTATTTTGTGAAAAGAGTTACACTTTGTTATTATCTAATATATATATATATATATACATACACACACACACACACACACACACACACACATGTACATATATATAATTAAAACCTGCTTGTTATTTTCTTGATTGTGTTTCTCTTATCGTTCAAAAGTAGGGCACCAGTACTTGAGTATTGAAGTTCCTTTTGTTATAGAAAATATGTAAAGAAACTGTGTGTGTTTGTGTATACACACACACACATACATACATACAGCATGTTTGGGCTATATTCAACAGATTTCTCTCTCTCTCTCTCTCTCTCTCCCCAGCCGGGTAGCTTTGTACCTCCTCTACAGTAAGACACCTGTTGGAATTTCAACCATGTTTCATGGTCTCATGCCACAACAGCCCCTTTATAGGATCCAGTTAGCTCAAGGCATCATCAGGAGGAACCACGTCTGGTTTTGGCCCCTACTCCTCTACCGTTTTGACGTGCCCCCCCCCCTTTCAAAGGTGTCTTCAGCTCTGGTGTTGAGTGCATGTCTTCTTTCTTCTGTCCCCTGGCCTCTTAGATGCAGCGTCAATGAGTGTCAGCGGCCGACTGACTGTTTTGTCAAATTTCCCAAAAGCCCTGTTCAAAGATGTGGGGCTGCATGATGTTACCCTCACTGGAGACATACCCAAAGACCATTACAGTTTGAAAAACTTGGTTCTTATGATAGGTGAGACATCATATAGATTGTAGGCAAGTGCTCACAGAGCATTGAACAGCACTCATGAATTTGGCATTTTGATGTCGTCTTGATGCAGGTAGTTTGTCCCGTCCACCTCTGACTTTTAGTTCATGCAATTGAAAAGAACTGCATTATTTGTGGTATGACCCAATATTATGGATAGGTGTGTGTACTCTTGTTTTTGACATCATGTGATGTTGGTAAATGACCATCACCACCATACAAATGGTGTCCGTTTCCAATTTCTTGTATGTCAGCACAAGTGATCTATATTTTATTTGCAGCTATAGATTTATTAGGTAAATCATTTTTAATGGTTTAAGTTGTTGTTGTTGTAAGCAAGAACAATAGAAATGCTTTGACTATTTCTGATTCATTATCACATGACTTGGCCTTTGATCCCGAGTTATTTTCAGTTGTGAGGATATGGTGTGTCACTCTACTATCTCTATGTTTGCACCATATTTTTTAATAAAAATAATCTTTTGTGACTCCGGTTTTAATTTCTGTAAAATTCTCCGTAAGAAGATAATATTGTCATTAATAAAATGTCCATAACAATAACAGCTGCTGTTAATACCTCTTCTTCCTGAAGGTAAAATGCAGGTCTTGTCTGTATCAGGACCACAGCGTCTTGCCTATCATGCATCAGTAATTTCATTCAGAGTTACCATTCTCCTAGACTGGTTGCCTGCATGTCGGTTGGGTGGGATCCACATTGCTTCTATGCTGGGTTTTTTTTTTTTTGTATGGTTGACCGACTGGTTGATCTTTCTATAACCAACCGTCTTACAGTGTAGACTAGGGACATTTTGTAGTGTTGCTGATATTAAAGAGATTGCTGTTGGAACAGCAAAATGGCGCAGGTGACTGTTTTAATGACCCTTCCTGAAGGGTCGATAAAATAAATACCAGTAATACATAGTGGTAATACATCTGACTATAATTGTCTCTAATATATTTGTGGCCCTGAGCCAAAGCAAGAATTCTTTATTGTTTATTTAATGTTTGTTCATGTTTCTTTATTTGCCCTCCTTCTAGGACGCAAGGTCCGAGTTTATGCTGATGGCATCTATGACATGTTCCACAGTGGCCATGCTCGACAGCTAATGCAGGCTAAAATGGCGTTCCCTAACTCATATCTCTTGATTGGAGGTAAGTTAGTTTTTATTCATCAGTCATTTTGACGTTTCTATAGATACCATACTGGCACTAAGAAACCTGATCATACAAGACATTTCAGTAGAATAGAATAGAGAGAGAGAGAGAGTGTGTGGATGTGTTGTGTGGATGTGCAATTTGGTAGTACATGTTAAAACATGCAAAATTAAAGAGATATTTGAATGTCTTTATATTTCTAATGTTTTGTTTTGTTCTAAAATTTTAATACTTTTTTCATGTTTTGGTGTTAGATTATATATAAATATTTTAACACTTTGCTGTGGCCAACATTTTCAGATTCGTTCAAATAATTCCTTTCGAGGGAAACTTTTTTTGTAATATTTTGTCATAAATTCTTAAGAATTCCAAACTAAAAGCTATTCAAAGAAAATCATATTAGCATATCAACCTCAAAACTTCATTGATTCTTTGGCAAAATCTCTTGATGACTGCTACTTCATTTCTCCCAGATGGCCTTTATTATCAGCTGGACACCTTCTCCAATTGACCAACAAAGTAATAGGAAAATGGCTGAAGTTTACTGCTGGACACTGTGTGAAGACTCTACTTGAGTTGCCTTTTAGCTCAGTCCTCAACTGGGCATTAACCCATAAGATGTGGGCATCTTTTCAAAGCTACGGACAAGATACTAGCAGTAGACTGTGTTGATGGCATGACTTGCTTTTGAGGACACAGGAGACATGTTATGTCTGTTTTAACCACTGATACATGTGCAAGTTGTAGTTGACTGGTGGTGGTGGTAGTGGTGGTGGTGGTAGTGGTGGTGGTGGTGGTAGTGGTGGTGGTGGTGGTGGTGGTGGTGGCAGCGGTAGGTTAAATGAATGGAAATGTTGGTTTTGAAAACTTTATTGTTAAGTCACTTCCTAGTATTGAGAAATACTGATTTCAAATTTTGGCACGAGGCCAGCAATTTTTTCTGTGGGAGTGGGGGAGGGAGGGATAAGTTAATTACATCGAGCCCAGAGTTCAGCTGGTACTTATTCTATCAACCCCCGAAAGAATGAGAGGGAAAGTCGGTGAAATTTGAACTCAGAACGTAAGAACAGATGAAATGCCACAAACCATTTTGCCTGGTGCTACCAATTCTGGCAGTTGGCCATCTGAGTATTGAGAAATATTGAGACCATAAAACACGTGTGTGTGAGTGTAAATCACACATGGGTTCAGTCCCACTGCGTGGCACCTTGAGGATGTGTCTTCTACTATAGCCTTGGGCCGATCAAAACCATGTGAGTGGATTTGGTAGAGGGAAACTGAATATATATCATCATCATCATCATCATCATCTTATAGAGTTTCTACATACGCCTTTTCTACAGATCAAGCAGGGCCATCTACCTGAAGGGATTTGTGGTTTGTCTGCCTTCCTACTTATTAGGACTTTGGTTTTAGCTAGGTTGACTCTATGGCCCTTTGATTCTAACCCTTGCTTCCACACCTGAAACTTCTCTAGTTTTGATAGTGACTCAACAATTATTGCAAGGTCATCAGCATTGAGGAGCTCCCAGGGGCATCCTGTTTTGAATTCCTCTGTTATTGCCTGGAGGACTATGATAAATAGGAGGGGGCTGAGGACTGAGCCTTGGTGGACCCCTACCTCTACCGGGAATTCTTCACTGTACTCGTTGCCAACCCTCACCTTACTGACAACGTCCCTGTACATGGCTTGCACAGCACTCACTAACCTTTCATCTATCCCTAGTTTCCTCATTGACCACCAGATAAGGGATCGGGGGACCCTGTCAAAAGCTTTCTCCATGTATATATTTGTGTGTCTGTGCTTGTCCCCCCACCATTGCTTGACAACCAATGTTGGTATGTTTACATCCCTGTAACTTAGTGGTTTAGTAAAAGAGAGCAACAGAATAAGTACTAGGCTTACAAAGAATAAGTCCTGGGGTTGACATGTTCGATTAAAGGCAGCACTCCAGTATGGCCACAGTCAAATGATTGAAACAAGTAAAAGAATAAAAGTATATATATATATATATATATATATATATATATATATATATATATACATATATATACATATATATATACATACAGCAGAACCTCGGTTTTTGAACAACTCTGATTGCAAATAAATTGTACTTTATCTCCTGTCTTTCTCAAATTCATTTAATATAGTTTATGAACTCCTCTGATCACGTATAAATCGTGCTTTATATATGTATCAACATATATATATAAAGCATTATTTATTCGCGATCAGAGTTGTTCGAAAACCGAGGTGTTACTGTATAATTATTTCTAATTTAAGCAGAAAGCCTGAAATTTAGCAGGATGGGTTTAATCGCTACCATCGACCCAATACTTTACTTGTACTTTATTTTATTAACCCTGGAAAGATGCAAGGCAGGGTTTAACTCAGCAGGATTTAAACTCAAAATATAAAGAGCCACGAGAGATGCCACTAAACATTTTGCGTGATAAGCTAATGGTTCTACCAACTCGCTGTATTAATAATGGAATGATAAAATATTAAAGATACAAGTTGACAACATATTTCTAAATAATGACTATTTCTGATTGGTATAATTAATATAATGTTAAAGAGGTGTAATTGTTATGAATTTGCAGTATGTAACGAAGAACTAACACATCTCATGAAAGGACGTACGGTTATGGACGAGTTTGAACGTTATGAAGCAGTTCGACATTGTCGTTACGTTGATGAATTAATTACTGACGCTCCCTGGACCATTACTGATGACTTTTTAGAGAAACACAAGGTATTCCAATCATCATTTGAGGGTCATCTTTAATTAAGGATTTCAGTAATTAATAACTTCCCATCTTTGTCTCTTATTTTATATCACACCAACATTCCATTCTGTTGTTATAAAATCTACATCATTATATACACTGCTCAGTGCTATTTTATTTATATATATCCAATATGTATCCAGTGCCAACAGTTGTTATATAGCCAACACTTAATAACACATTTGAAATTGTGCAATTATGCAATTAACTTCTATAATCAATGCCATTATGTAATCAACCGTGTTGTTGATTAGCTAATAGTGTCAATATGTAATCAAGACTATCATTATAGTGTGGTTAGTTATCGTTGTGCAATAATCCACATCATTATACATTAGCAGAGTTATTTATGTGTTTAACAGTATTATTGTGTATCATGGAATCTGTAAGAGCAGTGTTATGGAATGAAGTGTCATAACTTAATCGGCAAAACCGTTATGCATTCAATCAATCAACTTCCTCCGCTTTCCCCTCCCACCTTTCCTCCGTCTCCCCTTCTTCCCTTTCTCCTTCTTCTGCCTTTTCTTCTCCCACCCCCTGTCATCGTTGTTTCACATTAATTTTCCCAGGCTTCCATGAGGCAGATTTTCTGCCGCTAGATGTTCTTCCTGTCACCAACCCTCACCTGTTTCCAGCCAAGGTAACATTTCCCCTTGGCCAGACATGTTTTATCTCATGGAAGACTGGAAACAAACAACCTCATTTGTATGGCAATGATTCTTGTTTTGCATCTTCCTCTGCTCTAAGGACTGGGTCATCAGTATTTAGGGCTTCCATAATAAACAATGTCCATATTGAACCAACAATGTCTTCTTAGAGTCATTAAACATCCTCATGGTCTTTATTTTCTTTTACTTTCTCAATAATTATTTTTTCCTTCCTTCTCTTCATTTTCTAATTTCTATTCCTCAACTTTATTATAAATGGTGTCCATTCTTGGCACCTGTTGAATTACACTTTTCTTCTTTAATAACACTTTAATAAGATAAATCCTATGCAAAGGTCACATCTCCATTAAATGACCTTTTCAATGTTAAACAGGTGACACTTATGTAAATAAGTTTAGTGTTTTCTTTGTTTATTGTTTTTACCTGACAATATTGTCACATCTGTCAAACTTGAAAGTAAAACAACTCACATTCCTCTGAGGAAATTTTTTTTTTTTTTTAAATTTTGTTGCTCAAGCTGTTTCTGTTTTTCTTTTGTCTTTGCATTTATTGTTTTTTTCACAAATTTAAATTTTAAATTTTGTTTATAAAACTATTTCCAGATTGATTTTGTTGCTCATGACGATCTCCCCTATGCTGCTGTGGACAGTGAAGATGTCTACAAAGACATCAAAGCACGAGGAATGTAAATATTCTCTTCCAGTTCTGTTGAATTACAATGTCTAACAAGATTTTTGTCCTTGGGTAACAACTGTTACCTCCTATTTGCTGATCCCTAGAAAGAATGAAAAATGGCTAATGTTTCCTTCAAACTGCTTTTGTTATGATATCTATTCAAACCCCAAAGAATCCCTCTCAACACATGGCTATGATGCTCCCCCACTACTCCTGCTCATCATCGGGGATGCACATATTGTTAGCCACTAAGGGACATGCTCAGGTGGTTAAGGTCAAGCAACTGACAAGCAAGTCTGTGGTTTTGAGCAGAATATTTGCTATAACGATATTTCTGCTTCAGCAACTCAGTGCTGAATCTGTTTGAAATGTAATGGAAAACAGGTCAGTTTCAGAACATTGATGTCCAGGTCACAAAAGCATAGTTTGAAGGGAATAAAAGTCATTTCTTTTGATTTCTAGATAGAAGCAAATTAGAAATAACACTTACTGGTAAAGACAAAAAAAAAAAAAAACGAAAAAAGTTTTGTCTCACGATGTTATAATTAATTGCTTATAGCTGTTATTGATTCATGTTCTCTTTAGTGGCTCTGACGAAAAGAGGTTCTGTTGTTGTGTGAGAGAGTCAAGAAGTCTAACAGAATCATCCCAGCTGTTCAAGATAAGAAAATCGAAATAGTACCACATAAGATATTTAAATAATTCTATCAGTTGTAATGTTAATTAAATAATCTATGACTTATTTCTACTGTTCAAAGTCTTCTGTTACATTTTTTACTGCTTTGTTTGACACACAAAAAGTTAAAGCATTTTTAGTAAACCATGTTCAGCTCTTGCTCAAATTCCTTTTCTTAATTTTAATTTTTCTTGTTTCGCTCTAAAGTCATTCATTTTGCCCATTCTGTAGCTCTATATAAAGGGGCAAGAAATATTCAGCATAAGAGACCCAATTACAATCGTCAGGTGTCTAGCTAACAGCTATCCATTTTCATCTTCCTTATAAATTCCACGATAGGTTCTTTCTTGTAGTTTATCTTCTAAACCAATGTTTTTTTTCTAAAAGCATTTTAATAAAAATACATTTTTTAAATGTTTGTGATTTCTCAGGTTTCTTGCTACTAAAAGAACTGAAGGAATTTCTACAACAGATATCATTGCTCGTATCATAAAAGACTACGATATGTATGTACGGAGAAACTTGTCCAGAGGTTATACTGCTAAAGAGTTAAATGTTGGTTTCATGAAGGTGGGTCCAGCAGGCTTCTATTCGTTTCCTTCTTTGTGGTAGTTTTCTTTGCTGCTGTTTTTTTATACATATTTCCTTAGAGAATCAGAGAGGTGGAGTATGCTGTCAGAGGTGACGATGGTGGTGGTGGTGGTGGTTGGGAGGATGTAAAGCTAATAGTTGAGCTCCATTCCTGACCTAAATGGCAAGAACCAACAACATCATCATCAGCATCATCACCATCATCATCATCATCAACCACATACACGAAGCAGTGTACACTAAGACCATCGTTTTATAGTGAGACAACACCATTATCAACACTAGCCAACACTCAACACCTCCACCACTCTGTATACATTAACCTCAACACACCACAAACATCTATACCATTACTCAATACCTACAATAAACACTCAGGACGTAGGGAGTGAGGCTGCTTGACGATTACTTGGTGCTAATTGATTCTCTAACTGGGCCCCAGTTAGAATTTTCTTCAGGTTGAGTAGTCCAACCCACTCAAAAAGTCCCTGAATAAGAGTTGTTTAAGGATGATGAATGAAACATCCATGTCTCCTGAGAAGAATTATTCAAACCTCAAAGACTTCCTCTCAACCCATGGCTATGATGCTCCCCGATGACTCCGGCTCCTGATCAGATGCACATATCGTCAGCCACCAAGGGATATGCTCAACTGGTTAAGGTCAAACGAATGACAAGCAAATCTGTGGTATTGAGCAGAATATTAAATACTAAATAACCGAGTAACTTCTACAATATTACACACATCCCACTTAATAATATATGGTTTATATTTTCTATATTTTTTTGTTTTGTTTTAATTTCAGGAAAAGAAGATCCAATTTGAAGATAGATATGGCAAGCTGAAAGACAAAGGCAAGTCATTAAGGAGAGGCTTCATGGATAAAGGAGGAGAATTACTTCATAAATGGGAGGAGAAATCGAAAGAATTCATTGGCAATTTTTTGGACCTTTTTGGCAGAGACGGCAAAATTGTAAGAAAGCTAAATTATTTCCCTTTTTACAGTTTTTAATGGAAAGATGCAAGAATTGGAATATTTTTGCATCCGTTGTGCTTTGGGTTGGGTCGGTTGCCACAGCCTCAGTTATTTCTTATTTAGAGTTAAGTGGAATAAATTAAATAATACCTGGTAAAATAGTTATTGTAATTAAATTAAAATTTTCGGTTATTAAAGAGAAGTAATTAAAATGGAGATAACTTAGAACTAGTTGTTGCCTCAGTGAGGCCCAATGTTCGAAGGTCGTGCTTCACCACCTCATCCCAGGTCTTCCTGGGTCTACCTCTTCCACATGTTACCTCTACTGCTAGGGTGTGACACTTTTTCACACAGCTGTCCTCATCCATTCGCAACACGTGACCATACCAGCACAGTCATCTCTCTTGCACACCTCATCTGATGCTTCTTAAATCCAACTTTTCTCTCAGGGCGCTTACACTCTGTCTTGTATACACAATGACATTACACATCCAGCGGAGCATACTGGCTTCATTCCTTGCAAGCTTACGCATGTCCACAGCAGTCACGGCCCATGTTTCACTGCCATGTAGCATAGCTGTTCGTACACGTAATTACATAATGTGTGTGTGTGTGTGTGTTAAGCAGTATTCTATGTCTTATATCGTTTAACGTCCGCTTTCCATGCTAGCATGGGTTGATATATATATATATATTGAAGGAAAGTGAATCAGTGTGCTGATTAATGCTTTGCTCTTCCAGAGTACTTGGATAAATGAAGGGCGCCAGCGGATGGCCAGAGCCATTTCACCAAGTTCCAGTCCTTCTCGAGATTTCTCTCCGCCAAGTCCACCCATTTCTTCAAGGTCACCCAGCCCCTCCAGTCCTCCAGCCAAACGAAGTCGTATGTCAGACATTGCAATGGAAGAGGAAGATGGAGAAGAAAGGAATTTCATCAATGAAGAAGAGGAGTATCCGTTGTCGGACTCTGAAGAAGACCAAGAAGAAATGTAACTTATTTTTATTCTCTCAAAAAACAGCAGCAAAAATAAAAAATGCTTTTTTTAAAAAAGAAAAATTTCAAAATGATAACAGCCTTTCATCAGATCTGTTGCAATCTGTCACCAGTTTTGGTTGATCTATTTATATTAAGTAGTAAAAAGGTTGAATAAGGGAATTAAAGATATTTTAGTTGGGTGCATATATATATATATATATGCTTGCAAGGATTAAATACTGACGGAGGGTACACATAACTGATTAAATGGTTGGTTCCATATTTTATTGTTAACCCCCTTTTGATATAAACCTGCCAGTGATTGCCTCACACTCATATATATGAAAAAATGGAAAAAAAAAAACTTCTTGTTTTATATTATTTACTTTTCAGTTGTAATTTTATGTGACAATAAAAAAAAAACAACTTTTAAGTTATATTCCAAACACCAGCTTAACAATGACAGTGATGTATTTAACTAAATCTCTCCAAATTATTCGTTATTTTCAAAATTAAACTGAAACACAGTGAGTGTATTTCATTAGAGAAAGAGATATGAAAGGGTTACGTTGAGAAAGGATCATGTCATGAAAGGATCAAGGTTCATGTTGTGAAAGGGTCATATTTTGAAAGGGCTATGTTGTGTTGTGTTTGTAAACTATCGATTTGCAAGTCTTTGACATTTTAAACTATTAAATTAAATATCATTTTTAAATCAAATAGAATTTTCCTTTTTTGATGTTTGAAATTATATTTTACCCATTCTGGCAATATTTAGTTCTATTTTCCTCAACTTGGCCATTCTTTTTCTAGAGTTCTGTCAAATATTTGGATCAGTTTTTCTTGCTTTCTTTAAAAGAACCAAAACAACATCTATTCTTGGCTCTCTAATTCTCTTTCTACTATTTTATGGTTTCACGTACATCACATGATAGACAACAGAACTAAACTTAAGCAACATTAAACAATTCTAGACAAGGAAACCAGAATGAAGACCCTATCTTCCTACAGGAAATATAACAATTTTCATCCGCTTCAAACATTTTTTTCCAAATTCAAACTCTGTGTGTGTGTGTGTGTATACACATAGTCTTTCTGTTGGTTGATTTAAAAAATTTTTTTTTTAGTGTGTTAAACTATTAAATAGGATTAAGTTTTAACCTGCTGAGTTATAAGTTCTAATCTCGCCAGGTCTTATGCCTCTCATCTCTTCAGGGTTAATAAGGTAAGTAATTGAAATATTTAAACTAATTTAATTCAATATATCCTTCCTCTCCATTGGCCTTAATGCCAATGTAAGCAATTATAATTATTATTATTATTATTATTATTATTATTATTATTATTATTAAGGTAGCAAGCTTGCAGAATTGTTAGCACGCTGAGCAAAATGATTAGTGGCATTTCATCAGTCATTACGTTCTGAGTTCAAATTCCACTGAGGTCGACTTTGTCTTTCATCCTTTCAGGGTCGATAAATCAAGTACCAGTTGCATACTGGGGTCAATCTAATTGACTGGCACCCTCCCCCACAATTTCGGCCCTTTTGCCTAGAGTAGAAAAGAATCGTTAGCACACCAGATAAAATGCTTAGCGGTATTTCGCCTGCCTTTATGTTCTGAGTTCAAATTCCACCAAGGCCAACTTTGTCTTTCATCCTTTTGGGGGTTGATAAAATAAGTACCAGTTGAGTACTGGGGTCAATGCAATTGACTTATCCCTCCTCCCCGAAATTGCTGGCCTTGTGTCAAAATTTGAAACCATTATTATTATTAAGGTGGTGAGCTGGCAGAATCATTAGCATGCTGGACGAAATGCTTAACTGTATTTCATCATTCCTTACATTCTGAGTCCAAATCCTACTAAGGTCGACTTCGACTTTCAGCCTTTTGGGGTTGAACAGTAAATACCAGTTATTCACTGGAACGATTAACTCATCCTCTCCCTACAAAAGTTTTAGGCCTTGTGCTTATGATAGAAAGAATAATTATTTATTGCCATCAGTAAAGTCTTTTATGGCAATATTCTGTTTTAAATCTGTTTTATGACAACAGAACAAGAGAGATGTCACAGCACTGGAACAGTTGTAGCTTTATGCCTATCCCTTCTAAATATGATAATTATTAACCCTTTAGCTTTATTTAATTGCTAATTTAAATTGTTTTGAATTAATCACGCATGATCTTGTGACTTTGAGATTTCAGTGATGTGATTGTAAATTTCAACAGTTTGAACATAAAACTGGTAGAATATTTTGGGCCAGATATGGCCAGTTTAAATGCTAAAGGATTAAATCAGTTCAAATATATTTGGGATATATTTTGACCTGTAAAAAAAAAAAGGCCATTTTCATTGTGGTTTGCCATGGAAAAAATTCTCACTTTAGGCAACAGGTGTTAAACAGCAACAGTCATCTCTAGGTACACTTGTAGATCAATAAATGCTTAGCTAGCTATTTGGCTATCATTAGTAACAGGTGCTATAAAAGAAAGACAGATGACTGCAGAAGAAGACTAAATTTTTTTTTTTTTATTGTATCGAGGGGGATTAATAAATGTTATTTTCAGATATGTGATATAGCAAAGCTTGTATTATTATTAGGGCTGTAATCTATAAAGATGTGGCACTTATTATAATAATAATAATAATAATAATAATAATAATTGTTTCTGATAATGCAATAGTAATAGTAGTAGTAGTAGTAGTAGTAGTAGTAGTTTTAGTAATAATAATGCTTTCTAGTATACAAGGCCTGAAATAATGATGATTAGCTGTAAAATAGCAATAAATTTGTTCCAGTCTTGTTTGCAACTTGATTTTAATTTGTGGTTGAAGTTATTTCACTTAAGTTATATTAAATACTTTCAGAAAGGCATGACCATCTCTCTACCCTTATCTGAATCCTAGTCCAAGAGAATTATTGGAAAGCATCATACGCAATTGTCACGACAGTTTAATCTCCTGTCCCGGTGGTCCATACTTCTCTACCTCATTTTCACAAACCTCATCACTTTGACACAAGTTTTCGTTTAGTGTCATCTAAGTTTGGTAAAGCTGAGACACACTCCGATCAGGAATTTCCATTTTCAATTTCTCACTTGGTTTTAATGGCTGTCAGTGAAGATTGATTCTGTAGATTTTTGATCTGGTAACTTTTGCCCAAGAGGAGAGCCTGATGCTTTTGGCAAGCCTTGAACCCTGGTTTTCTGAGCTAAGACACAGTTCAGTATTATAAAATACTTAGCAAGGGCACAACTTCAAACCTTCTCTCTCTCTCATGTGTGTTTGTGTGTGTGTGTGTGTATGTATGTATGTACAAGCGCGCGCGTGTGTGTGTGTGTGCATATTTAAATTCTCTCCCTCTTTCTCTCCTCTCCTCTTTCATATATTTTTACTGCCGAAATTTAAAGCAAACACTGTGAGAAGCATCAATTATCTGTCCTAATTAATGATTAATGCAGCCAATGAGACAAGTATTAACGAAGTATTTCAAATTCTCTGTTGAAAATATTAAACAAATCTTAATAAATTTGATGGCAAGTTTTAGAGCTTTTTTAATCCCTTTCTGTTCTCGGCTCTCCTGAAGACACATAACCCTTAATATACATTCCCAACATAAGTTTGTGCACTCAATGAATACTCCAAGGGATCCAATAGGGATTTAGTAACAAAATCAAATCTGTTTTGTTCCCAGTTTTAAGGTTTTGAACCACTCTGCAATAGGTTTCTGCCAGAGAATTAATCTCTCGGATCATCTTCAATCTAAAATCCATTCAGAATCATTGAAATTTAGCTTAAATCAAACAAGCTTTTTTAGTTCTTATTTATTTTCTGGTTAGAATATAATGGAAACTAGACTGGCATATCAAGTCTCACTGCAGTTTCTACACAATGCAAAGCATATTAATGTTTACTTTGATTGAGGAACAATTCTTCCTGTTGGAATATAAGATAAAAGCAATAAGGAAAACATTCTTCTTCCCTCCCAAGATTTAGTAAAGATTTTTTTTTTTTATATTCTAACACCAAAACTATTTTGTATTTGATTATTTGCCTCATGCAATCCTCCAATGACCAATGTCAAAATGTGTGTGTGTGTAAATATATATAAATGTGTGTGTGAGTGGATGTGTATTTCTATACCAAAAAATACAAAAACCTAATTTTGTATCAAAATTACAAGTTATTACCTAATGGCTGGCTTTATTAATTTTAGCAATGCAAAATAATTATTTGTGAAGACAGAACCAAATGAATTGCAGACTTAGCATTTGTTTCCAATGTCTCACCTTTCTGTCTGCTTCCAACACCTCCCACCCCCATCACCACCATTCCAGTGCCAAGGTTTACCATATTTTATTATTTTATTATTCCAATGCTTCAAAGCTTTTTTGTATTTTTCCTGTTCTTTTACTTAAGAAAACATTAGCAAGCCTTTTATAATGAATTATTAAATATTGATTAAAGAATCAATTGCCTTAAATTGGGTTTAACGATAGATTAATTGGCTTCTGTAATGGTTTGGACCTCTGTTTCAAAAATGGCGCGGAGTGGGGGTTAAAATGATT
This sequence comes from Octopus bimaculoides, assembly GCF_046866305.1. Classification (NCBI taxonomy): domain Eukaryota; kingdom Metazoa; phylum Mollusca; class Cephalopoda; order Octopoda; family Octopodidae; genus Octopus; species Octopus bimaculoides. The sequence continues at coordinate 2,680,876 of NC_142946.1, forward strand.
TTTTTTTTTTTTTGTGAATGCTAAGCAACAGTTAACATTGAAATAACAAATGTTATGTCATTAATTCCTGTCTTTTGAAGTCTGCCAGTTCTGGGGTAGACAAATCTTTAAACTGGAGCACAGCATTGATGTGACGGAGTATGGGGTTAATTCTTTAGCTTCCGATCCATCTTGATCGAGCAGACCTCTATGACCAACAACCTTTATTCAGTGTATCGAGGACTTCCTGTTTCAACACAGGTATAACTCGAACGAGATTTGGTTGCTGTTTCTAGCAGCCAAGCAATCCTGTAGAAGCTCTCTTGACTGCTTGCTAATTGTAGCAATGGTCTAGTCTAACCCCAGCGACTTGAAAGACAAACATTGTATACAAAGAGTTGATACAATGATTTGAAAGTGCTGAGTGATTGGAGAGAATTTCTTTGAATCTGAAAGCGGTTTCAGGAGCAATGATAGTGTCTGTAGGAGAATCTTAATGTTGTGGGGCTTTTTTTTTTTTTTTTTTTAGATTATCCTCATTTCCAGAACTCTGGTTTCAATCTTAGGTATATATTCTGTGCTGAATCAAAATAATTACAGTTGGGGATTTCAAGAACCTAAATAGCATTTTTCTTGGGTCAACTACAGAATATTGTTTATCCAACCTAGTTTTTAAAAATGCTCTTAGTTACAGGGAAAGAAGTTCTTGCTGTTAAGAATGTATCTTGAAGAATTTATACAGCCCAAAGGTTTTTCTTATAATGAATTGATCTTTAATTAGTGAGCAATATTCTTGATTTTTGTCAAGAAATTGTTTGTAGAAATCTGCTCCCAAAATGATAATCCTCATAATTAGTGAAGCTACTTGTAGGCTGAGTAGAATTTAATGATGAGATTCTAGACGTATCTCTGATAGTTTTAATTCTCAGTGAAAACAGTTTCAATCTATTTTAACTTCTAATGTTGTTGGGAATCAACATTCCTCCTCTTTGAATTTCTGCTGCTGATATAAGAAATGATGCAATTTCATTGACTTGGCTTCACTGAAACTGTAGCGTAGATATAGGAGGATATCTTGCACAGAAAAGCCTTTATTATGTTTTAAGCCTTTTTTAGAAAATGGTTAGTTTCTGGTGAAATATAGCTTGAATTGTTTTTAATCATTAACTAAAGAATATAGCTATCCAGAATTGGCAAATGGTGAAAGGAATGTTCTTATAATTCAGAAAGTAAATTCTTTCTTGATCGCTCTTTGACATTGGTATCAGATCTTTAGTTTCTATTTTCCAAAAATGATATTTTGAAGCAAATTAAAATGTGAAATTTTATTTTATTTCAGTTTCTAACTGATTCCACTGGATGGTATTTGGCATCCAGTCAAAGATGCCTCTAATTTCATAAAGATATTCTCTATATTCTCTCTCTCTCTCACAGCTATTCTCTCTCTATGATTGTTGTATATATTTCTAAGTAATAAATTATTTCAAAACAAATCTGATTTTTGTTTATTTTTCAAATATTTCGGTCTCACTGAATGACTGGTTATGATCTGCTTTGCCGAGGCTGTCTGTATATCAAAGACACTCAACACTTGCTGGCTCAGTTTGCAAATTGTCAATAAGTACCATGAGTACTTAGAGAGGAAACGCAATGTTGTATCTTACAGATAGGATAACACAAGATGCAGGCCATCAAAATATAAGAGCATAGGAAATGAGACATTCATATAAGATGATAAACTACTGTTCCAAGGGCTGGGAGCTTCCATGGGTTTGGTTAATGTAACAAATTACTGTGGCATAGATTTCCTTGAATCTTTTGTGATGTTAGGAGTTACTAGATTTTGGTAAGTACCAGTTGATTACTGGGGGGGAGTTCAATGTAATTGACTTACCCCCATCCCTATAATTACTGGCCTTGTGGCACACTCCATCAGTTACGACGACGAGGGTTCCAGTTGATCTGATCAACGGAACAGCCTGCTTGTGAAATTAACGTGCAAGTGGCTGAGCGCTCCACAGACACGTGTACCCTTAACGTAGTTCTCGGGGCGAGTCAGCATGACACAGAATGTGACAAGGCTGGCCCTTTGTAATGCAGGTACAACAGAAACAGGAAGAAAGTTGTGGTGAAAGAATTCAGCAGGGTTCGCCACAATCCCCTGCCGGAGCCTCGTGGCGCTTTAGGCGTTTTCGCTCAATAAACACTCACAACGCCCTGTCTGGGAATCGAAACTGTAAGTCCACTGCCCTAACCACTGGGCCATTGCACCTCCACACTGGCCTTGTACCATAATTAGAAACCATTATTACAATGGTGTGGATTAGTGGTTAGGGGCATTCGGCTCTCGATCGTAAAGTCGTGAGTTCCATTCCCGACGACGCGTTGTGTCTTTGAACAAGACACTTTTATTGCACGTTGTTCCAGTCCACTCAGCTGGCAAAAATGAATAGTACCTGTATTTCAAAGGGCCGGCCTTGTCACACCTTGTGTCACGCTGAATCGCCCTGAGAACTACGTTAAAAGTACACGTGTCTGTGGAGTGCTCAGCTACGTGCACGTTAATTTCACGAAGAAGCTATTCCGTTGATCGTATCAGCTGGGACCCTCGTCGTCGTAACCGATGGAGTGCTCCTATCAGTGATGTAGGATATTGATCAGTTATAGTATAAAACACCAGGGAATAACCAATTTCAGAGCTGGTAGTTGCAAATTAGAATTGAAAGTATGGACAGAACTAACAAACAAACATCCCATCCACTTAAAACTTTAAAAGCAGGAATATATTTCAGTATATAACTGAACACTTCTCAGGGATTGGTAACTGGCAATTCATCCCACCAATCCTTGCAAGTATCTTAGATTTACTTCTGGGTCAATTAATATCCAAGATATCTGATTCACAAAATATAAACAAAAGGTGAGAAGGGTGACAAGAAAAAAAAAACCTGACAAATAACAGTCAAAGGGAGATAATTCTTTCACTAATTTTTATCTGTCCTTTTTCAGTAAGGTAGGACCATATTCTCTACTTGAATGGAGAAAACGATCTTTTGACCTCTTCTACTCTAGTTTGGGGCACACACAACAGAAAGACTACAAATGCAAAGCCTCACAGCTTCTTCTGATGCCACATAAATAACACAGCTAAAGCTGCAACCCTGAAAACTGGCCTTCCTCTTCAAAGTTAGCCAATTCTTCAGCTCCTGAGACCTGCCAATCAGACAGTTCTGCAATTAAACGTTTAGTTCCAAGACATCCGTTTGATTGATTGGCAAAATATCATTACCAGTGCTTGGCAACCTTCCGGCCCTTCTTTACTCGTTTCAGCCATTAGACTCCGACCAATGCTGGGACACCGCCTTGAAGAATTTTAATTGAATGAATCGACCCATGTGGTTATTATTATTATTATTATAGCTTAGTACTTACTCTATCGGTCTCTTTTGCCGAACCGCTAGACTACGGGTACGTAAATACACCAACACCGGTTGTCAAACAGTGAAACACACCCGTGTGCACGCACGTGAGTGTGTGTTTATGTTGTTTACATTCAGTGGTATTGATATACCGTTACGAAACAGTTTGAGAAATGTATATTGAGAAAACAAGTCCCAAACTTACAAATCATTACTGAGGTTGATATGCTTGTTTAAACCGTTAAAGGTGGTGCTCCAGCATGGCCACAATCTAATTAGCGGCATTGTAAATTAATTTTAATAAATCTGCATACTACTACTACTACTACTACTACTGATAGTCCTTTCTATTATAGGCAGAAGGCATGAAATTTTTTCAGGGGAGGGCGATTGTCGATTATATCGATCCCAGTGTTCAACTGTTCCTTATTTTATCGACCCCCGAAACGATGAAAAAGAAAGTGAACCTCGGTAGAATTTCAACTCTGGACGTTAAGAGTCGTAAGAAATATCGCTAAGTGTTTTGTCCGGCGTGCTAACGATTAGGCCAGCTCACCGCGTTAATAACGGTTTCAAATTTTGGCACAAGGCCAGAAATTTCGGGGGAGGGTGTAAATCGATTATTTTGATCCCCAGTATTTGACTGGTACTTGTTTTAACGACACCGAAAGGATAGTCGACCATGGCGGAATTTGAACTCAGGACGTAAAGAGTCTTACGAAATACCGTTAGGTATTTTGCCAGACACACTAACGATTCTGCCAGCTGACGATAATAACAATAATTATAACTTCAGCGTGGAGGCGCAATGGCCCAGTGGTTAGGGCAGCGGACTCGCGGTCGTGATTTCGATTCCCGAACCGGACGTTGTGAGTGTTTATTGAGCGAAAACACCTAAAGCTCCACGAGGTTCCGGCAGGGGGTGGTGACGAACCCTGCTGTACTCTTTCACCACAACTTTCTCTCACTCTTACTTCCTGTTTCTGTTGTGCCTGTAATTCAAAGGGTCAGCCTTGTCACACTGTGTCACGTTGAATATCCCCGAGAACTACATTAAGGGTACAACGTGTTTGTGGAGTGCTCAGCCACTTGCACGTTAATCTCACGAGCAGGCTGTTCCGTTGGTCGGGTCAACTGGAACCCTCGACGTCGTCGTAACCGACGGAGTGCCAGCAACAACTATATTGTATACAACCGTCACTGATATCAACAACTGATCTCCCTTGACAACAGCGACGACTACTTCCGTATCCGGTTTTCTATATCATGTGAATGGTCACGTGATCATTACTCTCCAAAATGTCTTCGACTCGATTCTTCCGCTCTTCAGGTAATTAACGACGAATTTAATGATTTTTTTTTACCGCTAATTAACAATCAATGCCTGATGTATATTCCACCTTTCATACGAGAAAGAATGTTTAAACTCTTGTAGAAAGGCTGTCGTTTGAAATATTAACAATGGTTTAGAGCCAAAGGAGGGTGTTACCTTCACCTCCACCACTGGCCTCGCTTCATTAAATTACAGCTACACACACACACACACACACACGCATATATATATATATATATATATATATATATATACTGTCCTGTGTTGTTGTTGTTATGTCCTAACTAGAAATGTCTAAACTGTCTTTATCGAGGTAAATCGATTCAGTTAAGTAAAGCGAGCTGACATAATCATTCATCATCGACTTAAATACATCCTACACTCTTTTAAATGTCTTTTTATTTTCCATCACAGTGAAGCCTAATCCTGTTTTGATAATTGAAGTTAGTTATAAAGAACAATTTGTGCAGGTAAATAAATTACAAGCGGGTGTGTTCCGTAAATGTGTTTCGACATGGAATTATCCAGTGAAAGCGATTCGGCATCATTGATATTAATTAACCCGGAAATTATTTCCCATTTACCTTACATTTCGGTAGTTGTGTTCCGTTACACAAACACAGCATATGTAGAAATATTTTATAAAATCTATTCCGTAACATTGTTGCAGTCATGATTGGATAATACAGGAAATGTATTTACTTTGTTATTTCAAAATACACAACAACAATTAAATTTGGGTTGTGGTTTTTTGCTGTTGTTTTAACCAGAACTCCATTTATCTTTATTGTAAAATGTGCTGTGCACTGTGTAATGTGCCTCGAAATATGACCTCTGACCTTTGCTGTAATTTGACTGTTAGAGAAAGTTTCATATTGAACCTTTACAAAATATTGTCTAGATGGGGAGTTGCGACATTCATTCGTGACAAGGTCATTAACAATGTACGAAGTAAAAAATGGTTGCAACAGGAGTGTTTGTGACCTGGGAGGAAGACGGAGATTTAATTGTCACATGTCACAGACGTGACTAAATATTGAAATAATTAAACAAATGAGGTTGTTTAGAATAATCAATTGTTTGTTACTGTGAAGTATGTTTGTTTCTAATTTATTAGTTAAGAAATTAATTAGACATTTTAGGATTTTATTCTCTCATTTGTTGTTCATGAGGACAATTCTAAGAATTCTGTTTCCTCATTGTGTAGATCTTGTTTATGAAAACTCAGTGGTTTGACTGTAGAACTGCTGGGTATTGAAACTATTATGTTCTTGTTCTACTGAAATAATTTCCTAATTGTTTCGCTCAACAGCTGTGTGTGTATAACAATTAGAAGGTATAATAATAATAATTATATGTATATAAAGATAGTAATTGTTTAATAACATGTCATTGTCTACTGTTTCTTATTTTGTATCATACTTTTGTTCTTGTCTTTTGTCTTATATTGAGACCATTAATATCTCCACTTTACATATTTAATCAAGTAATTACTAGAGAGTAAGTGAGGTTTAATTATTGCTCTACTGTCTATTGTATTTATAACTTTCTCATTAATGGAACAAGGTCAGTGGTGGTAGTGGTAATATTTTTGATTAGGTCCATGGTCCACTTTTTGTGTAGTCAAGTAAATACAATTCAATATATTACAGGTACTTATTAACCTTTGGGAAAATAAAATGTAAAGCTGACTGAATCCTGAGCTGGGAAGTATGCAAGTGGTTGTTGTAAAATATCTGACTCCACTCTCATTAATTAGAGGAATTGTTCTTATATCATGGTGTGTTAGGGTTGAATTAAGGCATGGGCACACTGGGCAGTTGCTCAAGGGTCCAGTTTCGATCTGTATATGTTGTGGCTTGCCATCATGTAATATCTATTATAAGATTCATGGCATTGGTTTGTCTGGGAGCCTTTACTGCTGGTAAGACAGCACCGCTCTGTATCTCAGTCTCCTGTCATCTCAGCTGCTTCATTCTTAGACTCCATTACTGTGGAACTTCATTATCACCATGGCAACCAGCATGCGACACTTTCCATGCTGTATATCTCGTGGAAAGCCTACAAAAGCCAAAAGCACAGTCCCCCCCCCCCCATATAAAACACTCCCCCAAATTTGTTAAAACTCTCTTACATCTTTCCAGTTGTCTCTTCTTAGTGAAGGCTTTGAGTGTCCAGTTTTGTTCTTAGTCAAGTTACATTCAACTTGTGAATTAATGATTTTATTTCAAACACAAGTACATAATATAACTTGTAACATCATACAATATGGAGGGACTTGAATATGTGACGATTTGCTGTACTTGATAAGGTGCATCATGCTAAGTAAGATCTCTGTCTTCCACACATACAGTCTTGTCCTTTCAGGTGCCAGTGCCACATCAAAAGTACCCAGCACACTCTGTTAAGTGGTTGGCATTAGGAAGGGCATCCAGCTGTAGAAACCATGCCACACCAGACAACTGGAGCCTGGACAGCTCCCGGCTGGCCAGTTCCATGTTAAACCATCAAACCCATGCCAGCATGGAAAGCAGACATTAAATGATAATGATGATGATGTTTTCATAAAGTGCATGTTCTTCATGTAATTTACCCCTGAATATTTTTTAGGTGATATTCCTCCAAATATGTCAGGAAATATTTGGTGGGTTTTCATCTAAAAAAAAAAATTTAGTCTTATTACTGTATGTATATATATATATATATATATATATATATATATACACACACATACATACATGCAGGGTTTCTTCCAGTTTCCATGTACCAGACCCTCCTACAAGACTTTGGTCAACTCAGGGCTGTGATAGAAGACACTTGCCCAAGGTGCCTCACATTGAGATTGAACCCAAGATCACATGGTTAGCAAGCAAGTTTCTTAACCACACAGCCATGCCTGTACCCATACACACACACACATATGCATCATCATCCTTATCGTTTGTCTAACATTCTTGATGCCTTACATGATGAAACGTCAATTAAACATTTAGAATTTTCTTCTGCTTCTTTCATTTGGACACCATTTCTTTCTTTTCATTTTTTAAATTTTTTATTGTTGGTCAGTTTTACTGTTGTTGATAAAATTGTTTTTTCAGCTTTTCTGCTGTTTCTGATCAGCAACAGTGCTGTTGTTGTTATTGGTGATTTACTTCATATAGCACATGCCCCAAACTATGTTACCTTTTTTGAAAGACCTACCAAAAGTTTGTCAACCAGCAATATTCCCAAGATGATTTCTCATTCCTTTGGACTTTCTTCTTCCGTAAGTATTAATTTCATTTTTACAAAGCAACCACTTTCTTCGTTCTTCTAGATGTATTCTGCATATATTCATTATTCATTAATATCAAAATCAATGTTCTTTTAATATGCCACAATATCGAACTTTATTTTTGTCTCATTGATTGATTGTTCCATAAAAATCGGATTTAAACCAGTTTTAACATTGTATATTATTCTGTCTTTCATCAATGACAATATCTTAAATATTTCTGTTCCCATTCTGGTTAATTTTAAATGAAGTAATCTTTATGTTTCATTAATGTGTATTCATTAAAAATAATATTTATGAATTAACAGAACAACATGCCTTGTGTTTTTAATTTGAGTTCAAATCCTGCTGAGGTTAAATTTGCCTTTCATTCTCCTGGGGTTTATAAAGTAATGTACCAGTAAAGGGTAGATTTATTTTTCTATAATGCATCCTATGTTTAAATGGAATTATAAAAAAAACTAAGAAGACCTCTACTATATATCAGGACATTGCTACATGATTTGACATGTTTGTTCTGGTTTAATTTCAGCCAATGGAGTGGGATGGCATGTTACAAGGATCACTTTTCAAGAAACCAAAAGCTAATGTGATGATGACATTGTTAGGCTACGATGGAATTGAGCAATCACCAGTAATGCCAAAAGCAGTTGCTAAATACACTGTTCAGAATGTAAGTAACATGTTTATTTAGCCACACCAAATTCATCATCATCATCGTTTAACATTTGTTTTCCATGCTGGCATGGGTTGCACAGTTTGACAGGAGCTGACCAGCTGAAGGGCTGTTCAGGCCCCATGTCTGTTTTGGCATGGTTTCTACAGCTGGATGCCCTTCCTAATGCCAACCATTTTACAGATTGTACTGGGTGCTTTTACACAGCACTGGTACAGGTACTTTTTACATGGCAGCAGGACCTACAAGCCCACAAGATTTGTGATGCTCAGCTGGAGAAGGTTGCAGGGGATGAGCCTGTATGCAAGGGCAACCACTTCTTCCTAAATTCTGGTTGGCTTATAATGATTAATACAAATTAAGCTTGAATCATTAACCATCTAGTTTTTGTTTTCCACCAAATCTTGTACAAGTTTTTGTGCTAATGATGAGAATGCTTAGAGATAAGTTTTAAACCAACCTCTATGTGCCTGGTCTGCTATGAAATAACAGCTAAATCACACTTGAATCAGGAAAGGACACATTAAATAATGTAGTCCTAGCTAACCGTAAAATGCTGTGCAGATCATGACTGGAATGAGAGCATAGGCCTGTTCAATTTTAAGTTAACCTGAGATTAACCATTACCAGTTGAATCTATTAAAGGTTGTCTGTGTTTATGTCTGAGTTGAAGCAAAGATAATTTTCCATTCTGTCACGTTTCATGTCATTTGTTGTTTAACTTTATCAAAAGTCTGTGAAGTTGACGTTTAAAAAATGGATTTTGTTTTTTTTATGTTGAAAGGATGTTCCATTTGTTGATTTCAATCAAGTTGTGGATTCTCTCCTGAAGAATTCATTTGATATGGACCCTTTAACAGTTCAACTTATGAGTGACACCCAGGTAAGAAGAGTTCCTCCTACTTTTGATAGTCTCATAACGAATATGCCTCTTCTACCCCATATTGCCATCTCAGTTGGTCGATTTGAATTGTGTTTAATGTAATATATGTAGGACTTGCCTCTCCTGTTATTGGTCATTATTTTTATAATATATTATCTGCTTTACTATCATCTCTGTGTTTGGATGCCCTTCCTAATGCCAACCACTTAACAGTGTGTGTTCTGGGTGCATTTTCTTGGGGCCTCTGCACTAATGAGGACACCCAAGTGAGTTGCAAGATAAGGCCGATGACCACTTGGCAGTAGCGGGTGTGCAGTGTACTGTTTTTAAATTCGAATCTGTTCCGTTTCTATTGCAGACAGTGGATGTGCGGTCAGATCATGATGCTTTTAAGAATATGTTGTTTACGCCATCAAAACTCTTTGACCGTTTGTTTGAAACAGATTCTGTGATGAGTCAGTTTGATATTGGTACTGTGAATATAAGTCACAGCTCTGATGCAACATTATTAGCTGAGCTTCAGATGATTTTGGACATTATGAAGAAGGTAGGTGGCTGCTTCAAATTTCGTTTTTACTGCTGTCCTATTTCTTGATTTCCAAATGTAAGTCGGTGAAAATGAAAGTATCTTAGCGCAGCAAAACCTTGCAGAGGATTAGTGGGATGATAATGGATGAAAGGATAACGAGATTATGGCTTATTAATGAGGAGTGGAAACTTGTTTTATTCCAGAATTATCAATAGGCAAAAAAACCTGTTGTGTATATCTGCGTTTTAAATTTGTGACGTTGATTATACTCCCATGTATGATACTCCCATGTATGATACTCCCATGTATGATACTCTCATGTATGATACTCCCATGTATGATACTCCCATGTATGATACTCTCATGTATGATACTCCCATGTATGATACTCCCATGTATGATACTCCCATGTATGATACTCCCATGTATGATACTCTCATGTATGATACTCTCATGTATGATACTCCCATGTATGATACTCTCATGTATGATACTCTCATGTATGATACTCCCATGTATGATACTCCCATGTATGATACTCTCATGTATGATACTCCCATGTATGATACTCCCATGTATGATACTCCCATGTATGATACTCTCATGTATGATACTCCCATGTATGATACTCTCATGTATGATACTCATGTATGATACTCTCATGTATGATACTCATGTATGATACTCTCATGTATGATACTCTCATGTATGATACACTCATGTATGATACTCTCATGTATGATACTCTCATGTATGATACTCTCATGTATGATACTCTCATGTATGATACTCCCATGTATGATACTCCCATGTATGATACTCCCATGTATGATACTCCCATGTATGATACTCCCATGTATGATACTCTCAGGTATGATACTCTCATGTATGATACTCCCATGTATGATACTCCCATGTATGATACTCCCATGTATGATACTCCCATGTATGATACTCCCATGTATGATACTCTCATGTATGATACTCCTTGAATGTTTTAAAGAGTCTGTTACTCATGAAAAAAATAATTTATAAAACATTCTGCACTACATTTAATGTTTTAAAAATTCAGTTGTTAAAGTTGGAAATATTTAATTAAAAAAGTTAGTGATGTTATTGAAAAAAATTTAATTAATTTCTTTTATTACTTTTTTTAAAACAATTTTGATTCTGTTTGTAATTTTTTGCCATTATGAATTAATTGAGATAACTTTTACTTTATATTTCATTTTTGGATTTGATTTGTAAGATTCTTTATGTGAGTTCGTGTGTTGAAGCATGTTTTGTTGTGTCTGGGGAGAGTCATTCTCTTTTGGTGCCTCATTATTTAACACACTCACCAGTTAAATTTCCACTCATTTACTTATTTATCTTTTTCTAAAATTTTTGTTGTCTTGCAACCTTTTCAATAGTATTGAAAAGGTTGCAAGATACAGCAAAAGTTTTATTTTATAGTTTTAGGGAATTATTTTGTTATAAATGAAGTGATAGAAAAAAAGCTGAATTCTTCGGTTATTTTTTAATATTCAACTTTTGTCTTTCAGTTAAAAGATAATCCAACTTACATAAGAAGCAAAACTCCAGACTTTTTCTCATTTCCCATGACTGGGTTGCAGAGAATGGCTGAACAACATGGCAAAGATTCTCCAAAGCTTCTCTCTGCTACTAAACTTCTCAATCAATTTGTTGACAAGGTAAAGCAATTTTATTTCTAAATCTTATTTTTATGACTCCTGCCTTTCTCTACACATTTATTAGAAAAAAAAACTGGTTTTTCTTTTGATGCCTTGCAATAATTACTAATGAAGAAATATGGTCTTTTAGACAATTTCTATTCCTGGGAGAACTCAAGCTTCATGTTGTGTCTCTTCTGTCACAGTTGTTGTTTTTGCTGTATATGTGTTTTGTTGTTGTTTAACCCTAGGCTATCCATGATCAAGCTAACAAATAATCCAAAACATTCCAATTGTGACTGTCCTATCTTAAGTATATTTATGTCTACATTATCTTCATTAACTTTCATCCCTCTGGGGTCAGTCTAGTTAAAGGCACAAACCCCCTTCAATCTCTAGCAGAGTTTATTCATTGATTCCAAGAAGTTCCTCTGTGTTTGTACTCAGTTTTCTGTAGAATGTGATGTGAACCTCAGTCTAGCAACTGCGAATCTCCAGCTTTGAACACACACATGCATGTGTGTGCACACGGGGTGTGTGTGTGTGTGTGTAGTGGTTCTCTCATGCATCTCTGATGTTTTCTAAGTCTACCTACACTTAATGCAGTAATGTCTCATTACTACGCGCACACATGCATACACACACACTCACACCACACACACATGCATACACACACGCATTCAGGTTGGTAGATGAGCAGATCCAGTCCTGTTTACTTCCCTTTACTTTGTAACTTTAAACCCCGGCAGAATTGACTTTGCCTCTGGAGTTTTTATCTATCTTATAATCAAAGACGTCGTTCCAACCATGACCCTCGCATCTTTAAACGATGTATTTAGATCACATTATCCAATGCCATTTTTTTAAAGGTGATCAGATATGGTTTGAGAGGAATTTGGTTGATATTTCAGCAGGCCAAGTGACCACATGAACGTTTCCTCTTTGGTTTGACTCTCCGCTGTGGTACCAGTCATACACTGATGTAGAATCAGTCACTTTCATTCCTCTCTCACTAATATTTCTCATGTAGTTCTACGTTGTTTGCAACTGGAAGCTAAAATATTTTCTCTTTTCAATTTGTCTACAATTTTTAGTGACGCTGATTATCTCCCTTAGAACACTCTTTTTTTTCTTTCCCGCTCAAACTGGTTCTGTGTAATTAACATTGTTCATTAGTGACACAAACTATCATTTAAAAACAACAACATAGCTGTTTCTATCTCGAGAAACAACTACTTTCTTTTGGTTAGACACAAGTATTTATATTGTAGTCGGTTGGATGTTAGCTTATGAGTTGAAAAAAATAATCTTTTCGTAAGCCAGTGACTTATTAGCTGTATTATTTACATTATTTACATTTGACGGATATTTGTCCTCATTTTGTTTGTTGTTACCACAACGTTTCGGCTGATTTACTCCCCAGCCTTCATCAGGTGTCCTGGCGGAATTTTGAACTCAACTCTGGGTTCTCATTCCTAAGGTATTTTTTGATATTATTATTTATTTAAGGCACTTATTATTTATTTAAGGAATTGAACTCGGAATCTTGGGGTTAGTAGAATGAGAACCCAAGGTTGGGTTCAAAATTCCACCAGGACATCTGATGAAGGCTGGGGAGTAAATCAGCTGAAATGTTGTGATAATAACTAACGAGATGACACATATCCGTCGTCCAATGGAAATAATGCACAGAATTCCTCATCTCTAAAACGTAGAACAGAATATTAGTCATGTTCTGAGTTCAAATTTTGCCGAGGTCGACTTTGCCATTCATTCTTTTGGGGTCGATAAATTAAGTACCTGTGAAACATTTGAGTCGATGTAATCAACTTATCCACTGGCCCAAACTTGTTGGCCTTTTTAATTAATAAACTTGCTACCAAAATCTGAAAAGAAAAAAAAAACGGTGGGTTGGTCATCATTGACCTGGGAGTAAATAATAAGGAATTATTTAAATACGAGCAGTTGGGTTTTTTCTTTTTGCTTGCTTTTTTTTTCCCCCCACAAATTTGGGGTTTTTCATCATTAAGACAATTTTTTGTTTGATTCAGGAGGTTTTGTAATTATAGTATTCTTGTCTACTACGGATGCAGGGCTTGAAATTTTGAGGGAAGGGACAAATCAACTACATTTGATCCCCAGTGATCAACTGGTAATTATTTTATCGACCTCGAAAGGATAAAAGGCAAAGCTGACCTCCACAGAATTTGAACCGAGAACCTAGAGAGTCAGGAGAAATGCTCCTAAGCATTTTTATGGTTCGTTATGTTCTGGCATGCTAACGGTTCTGCTAGCTCACTGCCTGAATAACAATAAGAATGATAACAATAATAATCCTTTCTACTATTGGCAGAAGGCTTGGAATTTTGCAGGAGAGAGCTAGTTGAGTACATCAGTCCCAGTGCTTGACCGGTGCTTGTTGAAAGGATGAAAGATAAAGTTGACCTCAGCAGGATTTGAACTAGAAATGTAAAACTGGAAGAAATGCTGCAAAGCACTTTGTCTGGTCTGCTAATAACTCTGCTAGCTTGCTACCTTAATTATACAAATAATAATAATAATGATCATTCCTACTTCATGCACAAAACCTGAAATTTTGGGGGAGAGCTCTCTTTCATTACATTGACCCCAGTACTTAACTGGTACCTATTTCACCGCCCCTGAAAAGGTGAAAAGCAAAGTCAACCTTGGTGAAATTTGAACTCAGAAAGACAGACAAAATACTGCTAAGCATTTCGTTTGGTGTGCTAATGATTCTGCCAACTTATCCCCTTAATAATAATAATAATAATGATGATGATGATGATGATGATAATTCTTCCTGGTTTTTGGCATAAAACCAGTAATTTTAGGTGCTGGGGTGGATAAGTCAATTATATTGATCCCAGTGCTCAAATAGAACTTTATTATATTGGCGCCAAAAGGAATAATAACAGTATTCCTGCTATAGGTACAAGGTCTGGAATTTTGAGGGAAGGGGAGAGTTGGTTACATCGACGTCAGTGCTTGACTTCATTTTTCAACCCCAATAGGATGGAACCCTGTACAGGAAGATAGCTATTACTACCACAAAACTGAAAAAAAATTACTACTACTAGTCCTATAAAATTATGAAAACAGTTTCTACTACTACTACAAAACTATGGAAATCTCAGTAAAACTAAATTACAGAAACTTCATTTCTATATTTGTTAATGTGAGAGTGACTCTGTGTGTGTGTGTGTTTGTGTGTGTGTGTATAAAAAAGTTGATTTTTTAGTTTCACATTGCAAAGACAAAACGCCTGGGGCTATTGTTGTTTCTGACTTTCTCATTAATGAAGAGGACAAAGGAAAGAAAGCAAAAAATAAAAATAAAAATAAGGGGAAAATTTTATGTCCAAAACACAAGTTCATTAGTTAGTAATCATGTTGAATATGTGCGTCTCTCTCTCTCTCTCTCTCTCTCTCTCTCTCTCTTATATATATATATATATATATATATATATATATATATATATATATATATATAGATGTATAGATAGATAGATAGATAGATATCAATATATATTACATGTTGCATTAAGAAGCAGTGTATGGTACCAGAATTTTCAACTTGAGTCAAATATAACAAACTACTCCAAATTGTGGTTAGAGTGCAATCTAGACTGGCTAGTTTGTACTGGAATCGAATCACAGGAGTTGTAATAAAGAAGTCAAACCAAATAGTGAGAACTGGAAGTCATTTAATTTGGACATTTCAGGATTGCAAGTCACAAAAGGGTCGAAAATTTTAATAAATTTGTTTTAATTACAATTGTTTTATTTGTAGTTTACAAGAGATAATTTTTCATGCCTAACATACACATATTTCCTATCCACATACTGTATATGCTGCTAAGGTATTGCAAATTTGAAACAGAATATGAATGGATTATAACACCTTTGTGACTTTTGGATCACCCTGTATCATTTTATCATTTCTGAAAATATGTAGTTCCTTTAATAAGGAAGTTATTATTTCACTGATTATTAATATCATCAGTCTCTAGATATAATTACCAATCTCTAACAATTGTTCCCATTTCTTCATATTCAGAACATCTCACCCATTTTTTGTATTTTTGTCTCAAAAAGTCACTGCAATTTTTTTTTTTCATTTAAATATTCGATAACACATTCAATATTGTAGAATTTTTCAAAAACCAAAGTTAATCCTATACATCTCCTGTCATCATCATTTAGGTTTCTATGGCTGGATGACCTTTCTAATGCCAACTACTCTGAGAGTATAGTGGGTGTTTTTATGTGCCAATGGCATGGGTGCCATTGACCTGACACCGGCATCAGCCATGACTATGGTCTCAAATTGACAGGTCTACACAAGCACAGTATATCGCCAAAGGTCTCAGTTACCTGTCACTGTCTCCATGAGACCCAACACTTGAACGTTGCTTTTTACATGCCACCAGCATGGGTGCCAGTCAGACGGCACCGGCATCAGCCATGATTATGATTTTACTTGGCTTGACAGGTCTTCAGATCTTCAAATTATTGTAGCTATTCTTTTTGTTCAAGACAACGGAATATGGCCGTGTTGGGACAGTGCAGAGTTTTATTAAAATAGAATGTTGGGTTAAAACTAATTCACAGAAAGTAGTTGTCATCTTTTGGCTAAAGGAAAGACCAGGAAACTAAGCATGGGAAGCATGTTAAGGTACAATAATGGTATGTGAAGCTGTGGTGCTGATTCTTGAAATTTGTAGTGAAGAAATTTATTTGATGGATCATCCTTCAGAAGATTTTAGAACTTTTAGTTCAACAGTTCGAGGATTGTTAACATAAAAAACCATTTTATTGACTTAACTTGATTAGACTTTTGGTAAACATGTCTTTACATTAAATTTACTTTCTTTTCCATTTGTGTATTTGAATTTTCAAAAATTTCTTTAAAATTCTGCTGGTTTTTGTTTGTTTTTCTCTCTGGGATAAATGATGAGTGTTAAAATGTTAAAATGTGCTGAAGTCGAGATGAACATCAACTAAAAACTGGCATCTGTTTTTATTTAAAGATTTTGGCTTTTGTAATGATTTAGCCACAAACACAACTGTGGAATTATCTTTCAGAATTAGTCAATATTGCAAGAAGCCTGTTCAAATATTGTCTTTCAAATGATTTACAACAGCAATATTTAAAGTTTGTACTTCATTACATGACTTTATAACCCATTGTTTATTTATTCAGTGTTGAAAGCACAATTCTCAATACGTACACACACACACACACACACACACAGTAATATAGTGCAAGCTGGTATCATTCACTTTTTTTACTTTCTACCAATTATTTTCAAAATAAATAACAACTTGCTCCAGTTTATCATTATTGATGATGAATTATATTCAAATATTATCTTAAATTTCTAATTAAATAGAATTTAGATTTTTAGTTTATGCCATTTGCAGGTCTGGATTTTTCAAACTGTTTTATTGATTTTGTTGATAAGCATATTTTTGGCAACAATATGTTGGGATAGCCTGATATTTAACTCTGCTGGGATCTTAAATGCTACAGGTTGCCTTAAATGTAGCCAGTTGCTTCAAATGTAGCAGGTTGCTTTAGATATAGCTTGTTGCCTCTAATATAACAGGGTGCCTCAAATGTAGCAGATTGCCTCTAATGTAGCAGATTGCCTCTAATGTAACAGGCTATCTAAATATCAGGCTATCCCAACATATTCAAATGTAGCAGGATGCCTTAAATGTAGGAGGTTGTCTCTAATATAACAGGGTGCATCAAATGTAGCCAGTTGTTTCAAATGCAGCAGGGTGTCTGTGATAAAAAGTGATCTTTTAGTGGACAAAATCTACCATTTTTCTTGACTTAGATAAATAAAATTTATTCAGAACTTTGGGACTGATATTTTCTCAAGGATTTCCTAATGTATTTATCATCATCATCATCATTTGTATTTTTCAATACCTGAATGGGTTGGATAGATGCTTCATTGCTATTCTCTTTCATCTCATCAACTGAAACTAAATTTCTTATAGTTTTGTCTGTCTCACATCTTTAACCCACCCCTCTCTGTGTCCCCATCCTTCATTGGTTGTGACACCTACAAATATTTCTACAACTTACTCCAGCTGTAAATGGTATCAAAGAATTGGAATTGGTGAACTCTCAGGATTTTAGCCACTGCCAATGTCATATCTTTTCCATATTTGTTATGAAATGGAAGAAATTTTGATTGGGAAATGTTGTGGCACGTTTTGCTGTCTAGCTTTTTTGAGACAAATTTTGTTAGTTTTGTTCTTGTAAAAAGATCATTGACTCAGCACTAACAATTGATCACACTCACAGAATAGGACATGCTGTGGTGTTGACTGTACTTTGCACCTGTCATACATAGAGGGAACTTTTACCTACTAAGTGTGTGGATAATCTCAGTTGTTCAAAGGTTTTTGACTCATCCTTAAAACTTGATCATATTTTAATTAGTTTGTCTGTAATTTTTTGGCAAATTCTGTCAAGAACCAGGCCATCAGCATATAAATCTTAGCAAAGATAATTGTTGTGTTTGTTTAAATCTCTGAAAAGTAGAAGAAATAGAACTGGGCTGAAGACGGTAAAAATTCCTCTCTGATCTTAAATATGTTGACAAAACATTTCATCAAATATTTCATATTGAATAAACAGTGAAACATTTTGATACATTAGAAATTATTTTCTTCCAAGCATCAAACTTACTAATTTGGTTTCAGTTGTTGCATTCAGAGAAACCCCTTCTCCTCCCCTTTTATTTACGCCCCCCCCCCCCCAATCACTATTCAGTTGTCGGGTTAAAACTTTATAGACTTAGTTTCTGTAATTAGTTTGAACTAAAGTAATGAATAATTGCCTCCAACTCCCATTTCATTATTTCATTATTTCATTTTTTATCCTCTTTTGTTTCTGAATTATGGACGATTTATTTACTTTCTCTATTAATAGAATAACTATTAATAGAGGTGCATTTTCAATTTTGAATTCTACTCTTTTCAATTTATTTTATTGTATTTGTATTTCTTTTTACTGACAAAAGCTTTTAAAGTAAATTATCTAAAATGGTTTCTCAAGTGTAGTGAGATGTGCTTCGGTGAATTGAATATTATAGAGAGCAAACAGAGGGTAGGGGGAGAGGGTGACGGGCTTGCCGTGGTTGTTTGAGTGTGTAGAGTGTGTGTAAGGTGATGGCGGTGAGTGAGAGATGATAGCATGATGTCAGCCAGCAACCACAATGTAACAAAGATGTAAAAATATTAACTGAATGCTTGGGTGGGAGGCAGGCGGGACATGTGTTGGTGAGGTGGGCGAGGGGAAAGAAAGAAAGAAAGAGAGAGAGAGAGAGAGAGAGAAGCCACTTCCTTCAGTTGTACAGACCTCTTTGACATGGCAATTAAGTAATTTTTCAGTGAAATAAAATTAGCAAATATCAATATATGAGAAGTTGTTTCTAAATGGAGTGAAATCATAAGCACTCTACAGATTGAACTTGAGATATTAACTCTTTTGTTCACATCATAATACATGTCTATGAATATAATTTCTTAACGAAACGAAGCTCGTCGTCTGAAATGTTGTTTGTCTGCTTTTAATGATAATAGATTTGCTGAAGGACCATTTTTGTCAAGTACAATCTTATTGAAATGGAAAGAAAGAAAAATTGAAAAACAACAAAAAAAATATCTAAATATAAAAATAAAAGGTTAAAGAAAAAAAAGAAAGAATCTTAACCTTAAATAGGCACTCAAACAAAATGGTTTTTGTAAAGATGCATTATATTTATGTTCCTTTTAATTTCACCTCATCATCTTACACATTGCTTGACATTTTTCTTAAATATTTCATTGAAAAATATTGTATTGGTCAATTGAAATATTGTGTGTATCAGTCCATAAAGCAATCATCATCATCATCATTTTTTGTTGTTGTTGTCGTCATTTAAAATTAAAAAGGGGTTCTCTTCAATGAGATGTTTAATGATAATAAAAAACATTAATATTTCCCCACTGTTTCCATTTATTTTATTAGCAACGTTCTGTCTTGTACTTCGTCTGTTTTGTACTCTTTGTTGAATCTGTGTGAAATTCATTTTAGCTAATTGCTAATCAGTTTTCATTAGTTAACTTAAAGTTCTATCAATTATGTTGATGTGTATTTATTTTGAAGACACAAACCACGCGAGTTACTCTGTGTGTGTGTGTGACAGTGACACTTCTTTTGTAGGTATGAGAGAAAGAGAGAGAGAGAGAGAAGGCAGTTTTAACTTTTGGAACTCTTTGACAAATGATGTCACTTTTACATAACAATAACCACAACAATAATAATATTTGATAGGCGCAGGAGTGGCTGTGTGGTAAGTAGCTTGCTTACCAACCACTTGGTTCCAGGTTCAGTCCCACTGCATGGCACCTTGGGCAAGTGTCTTCTACTATAGCTTTGGGCCGACTAAAGCCTTGTTAGTGGATTTGGTAGACGGAAACTGAAAGAAACCCATCGTGTTTGTGTGTGTGTGTGTGTGTGTGTGTGTGTGTGTGTGTGTGTGTGTGTGTGTGTGTGTGTGTGTGTGTGTGTGTGTGTATATATATATATATATATATATATATATATACACACACACACACACGTCACAGGGACACCTTCCACATGAAAGACGTATAGTCAAGTGCATGTGCTAACCTGATATAATGAACTCCTCCACTCATTTAAATGTTTAAAAAATGCTTCACTGCATTATATATGTTAAGCTGCACTTAAAGAGTCAGGGTTAGAAAATAACAATTTCCTGGTGGGGATGGTGGTGGCGGTGGTGGGTGGTGGCAGTGGTCACGTAGGTTGTGATGATGGGTGAAGTAAGAGGAAATAATAAGTGAGTATGAGAATAAGTATTTGACTTACTTTTTTGAGATGTTAAAATCTAGGACTAAATTTTTGTTGCTGACTGACACTGATTAAAAAAATAAAATTTACTTCCATGTGTGTGGCGGGAGGAGTGGTACCTATTGCTTTCCTGGGTCCTTTTTACGTTATTCTGATGGTTGTTTGTAAACCCCAAGTTAAAGCTGGTACATAAATGGTCAGTGAAACAACTACGTGGACTCCACCAAACACATTGCTGGCTTAGTTTGCGACTCCAGTGCAGCATGCAGGGGTTTATTATTGAAGAAAGAATAGCATGACAGTAAGTATGCTGTTTTGGGCCCCCAGTGTTCATCAGGGATGGTGTTGCAGCAGTGTACTTGTGTGTGTGTGTGTGTGTGTGTGTGGCAGGAGAAGGCGACTAAACGCTGAAACATGGAAAAGTGGACAGAACATTGGTTGGAGTAAGGTCCTGTGATACCTTCAGTAGGTGGGTGGTTTGATGGGGGGGGGGAGTTTGAGCCTAAGAGATGAGAGATGGAATACTTATAAGGGTGATGGTGGTATTTTAGTTTGAAAGTTCTTGAATTGGATGTAGTGATAGAGTTTGTTGGTTATTAGAGTAAGAAGGCCTGTGAGCTGGCAGAACTGTTAGCATTCCGGACAAAATGCTTTGCGGTATTTCGCTCGTTGCTAGGTTCTGAGTTCAAATTCTGCCGAGGTCAACTTTGTCTTTCATCCTTTTGGGGTTGATAAATTAAGTACCAGTGAAACACTGGGGTCAATGTAATTGATTAGTCTCCTTCCCCAGAATTTCAGGCCTTGTGCCTTTAGTAGAAAGGACTATTAGAATAAGAATATTGCTTTTATGTGAGATTTTAATGGGAGATTTAGAGGTTGACATGAGAAAGTAAAGCTCCAGTGGAATATCTGTACTGAGGCGATTGATGAAAGAAAAGAACTGGGTTTGTTGTTGAAGGATGAGGACTTGGAGCAGTGCTGAGAGATGAGGAGGACTGGGGTTGGTTGGTTCCATCTGTTTCCATCAACATTGAGAAAGTTTTTAGAATGTGAAAAAGTAACATAATTTCAACAAATTAGTATTTTATGTAGATTCTTAATAACCCTAAATTGGATCATTTGTGGAAGACTAGATTCTTATGTAGAACTGTTTCAACCAATAATAATACTACTGACAATTCTTTATTACAAATAAAATTACTAATAGGGTTTTTTTTTTGTTTTTTTGTTTTTTACGAAAAAAATCAATGTTTAATGGTTATTTCTTGGTAATTACTGACACTACTACCCACCCACCCCCCACTCCCTCACCCACCTCCTTCACTATCACCACCACTACCAGCTTTTACTCTAACCCACCCCCATCCATTGTGTATAAGTCTTAAAGTAATTCTGTTAAGTCTAAATAAGAATTAAGAATAATAGTTTAATAAAAGTGTGTGTATGTGTATAGATGCATAGTGTATGTGTGTATATATATATGTATATGTATATATATATATGTGTGTGTGTGTGTGTGTATATATATATATATGTATATATATATATATATATATATATATGTGTGTGTGTGTGTGTGTATAAATGAAATAAAACAATTGTAGACAAATTACAAGCAAGACTTAACAGATGAAGGAGAATGAAGAAATATTCTCTTAATTGCTTATCAAAGAACAGAGAGGGAGGGACAGAGGGGAGGAGGAGGGGGGACAGCTATCAGTATGAAATTGGCCAGAAAATTACAAAACATTCTTTTTAATTTTATTATCTAATGAACTATCTTTTCATTGGCTGAATTTACCAGCTTTCATGTCAATTAGTCTGATAAGAAAGTCCCTCTAATCAGCGAGACAACCATTAATGAAATTAGCTAAAGTTTGTTAAGCTGTGCATCAACCAATAAACGAAGTTACAAGCCCGTTGCCGTTATTATTATGAGTCTCCAAAATCAAACATTTTGCAAGACAAAAACAATTATTAGCATTTCGCCGAGATGTCAGTGTAGTTAGAGGAGTAAAGACAGCAGCACTAAAGTTTTGAGTTCAATCTCTTGACAGGTCTCTTTCAACAAATCCACAAAAGACAGATTTTTTTTTTTTCATCTAATTTCCAATAAAATCTCTAATTTGTTCCATTAAATTTCCTCACTCATCAATTTTACTTTTAGCATAAATTACTGTTAATTATTCCATAATTGACAGTGTGTGTGTGCGTATGATGTTTTACACGCACATGTTTACATATATGCATACATATATATAATGTATCTACACATGCATACACATACATATATATATATGCATATTGATATATATATATATGTATATATATACACACACACACACATATATATATGCATAAAAATACGCATACACCCTCACCACACCATACATATCATCATGATTCAGCATCATTGTTTCCACTTTCTCATGCTCGCATGAGCCAGGCAGATTTTTCTATGATTGGATGCTCTTCCTGTTACAACCCTCAACTGTCACTTGTCCTAGGTGTCAGGCAGTGGAACTGAACCCATGACCACATTGTTGGGAATTAAGCTTCTTAATCACACAGCCATACATGTATCTGTACACACACACACACACACACACACACACACACACACACACACACAATTTGAGGGCACTGGTTCTAGGTTCCCTACACAAATTCAAATCGCAAGATCATGGAAAACTAATGACAGTCACTTAAAATGCTATTTTATGATGTTACTGTTTACTATGAAAACTGAAATAGTTTCATCGTACATCTAGAACCTGACACACGTTACAAGTGTTTACTGTGAAGTGTGAGCTATTTCTCTCAAACATCTCTCTTGGTCACTGAAGTCATTCTAATTGCAGTGGAATCATATTCAAAACCAAACCTAAGGCTGTCTTTGATTTAATAGTGATCAGTGTGTCTGTTAACCTTCATTGTATGTCACAGGTCGGTGAGAAGCAGTTTGGGTGTCTGATGGCAGGCTGAAATAAATGCATGTGATAGGAATTCTACCTGATGTCACACAATTTGTGACTGGCTGGTGTTGTTAGATGTCTCACAACTTTCAACAATAATTTCCCCAATGCTCAAACAAGGCTGAACTTTAGATGTAGAGTTGTAATTCTCTCTTTCTCTCATATTTTAATTCAAAATGTTTAAAATTCAGATAAATTCTTCTTAAAAATTAACTAAATATAAAGTCCAAGAATGACCATCATGCATTGTCCTGTTAAATATATTTCTAATATCAAACTGATGATATTCCATATGAACATTGGTTTGTAATGACAGCTTAGTCATTTCTGGTATTTCTGTTGAACAATATTTAAATTGTTAGATAGGGGTGATGAATGTGATTTTAAGGGCACTGGTGAATTTATTGGTTTAATTAATGTTAATTTAAACCCAAGGGAATCTAATTATAGTATTACTTCATCGACATGGCATTTACTTGATAGTGTCAACTGAGTCAAGTTTCCATGATTACGTCACTGTATTGTGAGAATAGACCGAGTGGACCTGTTTGTATTACTGGTATCTCTAATGAAGTTGTCCTCTCACTGTAGCTATTGCATCTAAAATATATCGAGCAAGTTTCAGCTGGTTTAGTTTTATTAATTGTTGGTGAGAATTGTGGAATTTTGTGTAAATTTGATCAACAACTTCTTCTGTGATTGGAATTCAACATTTAAAGTTGCCCATAATTTCTCAGAAATGAGAATAGTTTCTCTTTTGAAAAAAGTTAAGCAAAAATATTTTTGTTTCTTTTGAAATGGTAAAATTTCTCTCATTTCTTGCGCTTTTCTACACTTTCTTTTTTTTTTTTTACTTGCTTTCTGTTGTTATTTATACATTTTAGTTTCGACTGTGAAATAGTTTGTGAATGAAATATTAAATTTCTATAACGAACAAATAAGAAATAAAGATAAAATAAATGAAAAAAGTAGGGAAAAAAAAATTAATTTCTTGAAAACAAGACATTTCTTTTAATGATGTCATTGAGAGTTTGGAATATAATGTCAATGGCTGGAGGTAAATTGTTATTTCTTGAAATTTGATTAACTCTAACTAAAGTCTCGGCGGTGAACTGTCCTAAAGATGTTTCCATTCTATTAATTTGATGTTCATTCATTTAAACATGTTATACTGCTGGCATGGCATCACTTTCTCATACTACTACTACTACTACTACTACTACTTTGTTCACAATCACTGTTGCCAGTACAATAACCACCACCACCACTGGATGGGAGTTGCTTCATTGTTCTCTCCAATCACTGTTAACTTGCAAGATTTTTATCGCTGTAGACATCAAAGAAATACACACACACACACACTCACACTCGCTCTCTCTCTCACACACGCACGGAGGAGTACATTATCAAGAATCGTTTTTTGATGAGCGGGGTGGGAGGTGTGCAGGGCGGGGAGGTGTGCTGTGGGTGACAGTTAATTCTGTTCATTATAGTAATGAACGACTAGTTATATAGTGTGGCTAGTTGGGAAATCTTGATTAGTCTTAAATATTTCTCAGCATCTTATTAGTAATCAAGCTGTAGCGGTAATATTTCCTCCACTACTTAAACAACACTCTGTGTATGTGTGTGTAGGGGGGGGGGTGCCTGTAGCAATGATTGCAAAGACGTGCTGCTAATATACTAATTAGACCGACTTCATTTGTTTGGTGTCTTCCACTAATTATACGTCCATCTTTCTTCTCTCCTCCTCTAACATATATTTTAGCTTCGGCAACTTTATCATTAACAGCCTCTCACATGTCACAGTTGACACGACAGAAAGCTGGTTCACTTCTAACTAACATCCTCTATACTTTCATTGCCTTTGTTCAATTTGTGTGTCTGTGTGTGTGTGTGTGTGTGTGTGTGTGCTTGTTATTTGTGACAACAACATCTAAGGAGCTACTCTTTATTTAACTCTTAAAAAGAGTAGGGAGTTCTTTTTAGATAACATAAAAATAGATCTGTTATTGAATCAATGTTTTTTTTCCTCTTCCTGTTTTTTTATTCTTTTTTTTTCTTTGTAAGAAGTTCCAATAGAGTCTTGTAATTGCATAGGTTTGCTATGTCTGTCGTATCTTGTGTCCACACCAGCTATCATCCACTTCTTTGTTGTATGTGGGAATGTAATTTTAATAACGGAGGATTGTTGAGTTCAGAGAAGAGAAGTGGTTTACCAGTTTCTCTTATAAATAAATGTCCCAGTTCCCTTATAAATAAATAAGTCCTGACTACAGACAGGAAATTTAGTTTTATAACCTCTTGGAGTGGTTGGCGTCGGGAAGGGCATCCAGCCATAGAAACGATGCCAAATCAGACTGGAACCTGGTGCAGCTCTCTGGCTTACCAGCTCCAGTCAAACCATCTAACCCATGCCAGCATGGACAATGGCCCCAAACAAAGATCATCAATCAGTTGTAAAGAGGGACAAGAGCGAATTCCATTTCTGTTTTTATAATAAGAGGATTATGATGATGATGATGGTGGTGGTGTGTTCGTCTGATTAAAAAACCATCTTTTTTTTTTCTCTGCCTCAGTTGTAAAAAATATATTCTGTGAAATCTCACAGATCCACGCTTTTTAGTGTGGATTGACTGATCTATAGTTGGAAACTTCAACTACAGCTGTGAAGTAAAATAACAACTGCTGCAGTGGTGGTCATGGAACAAATCAAAGTGGTCGCTCAATCTGTTAGAAATAGCAGTCAAATTCTTTCTTGAATCCTATCTTGATGGAAAAGAAAAGAAAGCTTTGAATATTTTAATTCTTGACATACCTCATAAAAGGTGGGAGGGTCATGTCTGGAATGCTTTTGATCTTAGGTCTGTCTACTCAGTAAGGTTCATCCTGGGGCTAAACAACAATAACTGATGAAAGGAAAGTCAGACATACTGTTGTGACTGCATCAATAGTTAATGTGTAACTTTATATCATTATCCTACCCGCCTGTAATGAATGATCAAATATTTAATATTAATAATGACACTTCTTCACTTGTTCTGGTCCATTGAACTTCATGTTTTTGATGACTCTCTTCTCTTCTAGATGACCTCTGACTTCCGCAACCTCTACGATGACGGTGTCATTGTTGAGGTCCTCATCACCCAACCCATACATGGAGATCTACTGCACAAAACCAGAAGTTTGATGGAGGTCACTGTAAGTATTCTGCTGAGATTCTAAAACAAATTGCTAGAACTTTTATAGGAATATAACATACCTTGTGGTATTATTTCTGTCCTTTGAGTCCTGAATTCAGATCTCACTGTGGTTTATTTCAGTTGTAGACTTCATTGGTCACTTGACCCTTGAACCTTGGTCATCTTTAGCGGAGTCCCTCTCTGTTGTTAAGTATCGAGGCTCACTCTTCTGTTGGAGGAGAACTTCTCCTTTCTTCTCCTTTCTAGCTTTGTGGCTCTCTGGAAAGGGTCAGAGGTAGATCCTTAAGAGCCACAGAGCTCCTTGGTGGGGACCCGACCAGAATATGGAGGGGAAAGTCAACCTGAGTAGATGTATGTATTGTTGGTTGCTGTGGAACTCATGAATTCCCTTTTGCCTTTGACATTGTTTTGCTGTTATAGTGTTGATGCCCAATATATTACTGGTACTTCTATTTATTGATTCTAGGTCTAAAAAAAACCTTGTTAAGGCTTTAAATGTTACTGCAGTGGCTATAATGCTTTTCCTGCTTACAATGCAGTGAGTGGTAGCAGTAGCATGGGGACGTACTGTAACCACATCCACCGTTTGTTGGTGATTCTCTGGATGATGATTCTGCACCTCCCAGGTGACCACCCTCTAATCTGTGAGTCTATTTGGGTGGTCATTACTGGTGAGGGTTTTATGAGGTTGGAGTGCAGATCCTGCCTCAACCTCTTTTAGTTGCCTTTTATGATGTGCTGAAGAAATGGGTCCATTCTTTAATGTGCTGGTTCCCACACAGCACTAGAGTGATGTGAAATGAAATGTTTTGCCTAAAAAGACAACATGCTGCTCTGTCTGGAAATGGAACCCATGGTCTGGCCATCATGAGTGCAGCACACTAACCACTAGGCCAAGTCTTTACTATGAAGATTCTGCTTAATTAGGATTCTATCTTTGAACAACTGCATGTCATAAAAAGATGTGTCCAGGTGGTAATTCTTTGTGTGTGTGTGTGTGTGTGTGATACCAGTAAGAACAATTGTAGTTTAAGTGTATTAATTCCTGATTATTTGAGAATAAATTTTATTCTGCTATTTCATTGGCATCACTCTATGGAATGTAATTTACCATTTTTCAGGAGACTATAGAGAATTATTAATATTTTCCCAAAATACCTTTAACCAACCCTAAACCCATCTTTTAATTTTCCTGATTAATTCCTTATACATTTCTCATTTCAGGAGACGAAACGCAATGGTACCTTAAACCTCGTTGGAAACTACTCTGACAATTATGCTTCCGTTTTCAACATTATTCTGTGGGGGATGATTGTGCTGATGGTTGCTCTTTTTGTTATATCTTATGGTATTTGGAACATGGATCCAGGCCGTGACAGTGTTATCTACAGAATGACCAGCCAGCGATTGAAAAAGGAATAATTCTATCTTTGGTTTTTCTGCGTCGTAGAAAATTAATTGAAATTTCTGAGTGAAAGTTTGTTTGCAGAGGCTTGAGACATATTTCAGTATAGACAGCAGCTTAGGTTGTTAAAGCTGTCTTACTGATGCGTGTGTGTGTGTATATATATATATACATATATACACACACACACACACACACACATGTATATGCATACATACACACATCATAATGAAATGATGATATATATATATATATGTGTGTGTGTATGTATATATATATGCATACATACACATGCATATATATATATATATATATATATATATATATATATATACACACATACATATATATATACACATACATATATATATATATTCATATATATATATATATATATATATATATATATTAAACCATCAGTAAGATTGTTACAGCTGTCTTACTGATATATGTGTGTGTATATATATGTATGTATAAAACTATTAGTGAGGTTGTTTTAATTGTTTTACCTCTACAGCAATTCTCTACATACATGTATAATAGATCTTTGCTCGTTACTGTTGACCAATAAATCAGTTAATGTTTTTTAGTTTTAATTCACTGATGGATCAAATTAACCAGAAGCTTTATATTTTTCTTGTTGCTAGTCAGGCTCTGCTGTACTTAACTCTCACAAAATGCTCAACTTTACACTCCTCAATCGTTTAATTATTTCATAAGTTTTATCAAAACTAGGATTTTCTGTTTTCCTACCAAAAGTTTAATCTCTTTTTGTTTTCAGCAGATTCATAGCAATATTTCATTTTAATGATGTATTTATATTTAAATATATGAAAATAAGTTTTTTGAGTGAGAAATTATTGTTGAGATGTGGAGTATTCTACAAACTTGTCAAGTTTGGAATTAATTTCTGAAGATTTTTCAGTGAATCTTGACTTTGGTTGCAGTAATTTCTTGTGACACAATTCCATATTTTTTTCTGTTTTATTTCAAATATAAACTTTAGACTTTCAAATAGAACAATCTTCTTGATAAATATTGTGTTTGACTGGGTATGTCTACAATTTTAGGGGTAGATTTAGGGGTACATAGGTCTGATCTTTCTGTTAGAAGATCAGATATTTTCAAGTTTGACATTCCACTGTAAAAACCAATAAATTGTTGGATTGGGTCATGTTTGTTAAAGCATGAACACCCTCACATCCACACAACAGCTGCCCTTTCTGATAAACCAATTCTATTGTTCCAATTCCACTTTGTTTTATTGTGATATATTTTGTTTATTT
Source organism: Octopus bimaculoides (assembly GCF_046866305.1). Taxonomy (NCBI): domain Eukaryota; kingdom Metazoa; phylum Mollusca; class Cephalopoda; order Octopoda; family Octopodidae; genus Octopus; species Octopus bimaculoides. The sequence goes on from NC_142946.1 coordinate 2,710,412, forward strand.
TTTTTGTTTTTTCCAAATAAAATGTTAATTTTATTTTATTTGTTGTTTTGTTTTATTTAAATTTCATTTTGGTTGTCTTCAGATTTTCATGACAGCCTGAACATCCCCTCTGCCTTTTTTAACCTCTTCCAATGTCTTCGTTCCAACTCTAGTCAGTTCACTGTTACAAATTCTTGGTTTGTCTGGAAAATATTCTTCATAACAAAAATGTTTCCATATTTCTGAAAATTGGATCACTTCTTTTTTGGCTCTTTCTGCATTGCCATCTCACACACACACATTCACTTACATGTTCACATACACTTGCACACACACTCACATTAACGTGCAAGTGGCTGAGTACTCTACAGACAAGTGTACCCTTAACGTAGTTCTCGGGGAGATTCAATATGACACAGTGTGTGACAAGGCTGACCCTTTGAAATACAGGTACAACTCATTTTTGCTGGCTGAGTGGACTGGAGCAACGTGAAATAAATTGTCTTGCTCACGGGCATAATGCACCACAAGGAATCGAACTCACAACCTTATGATTGTGAGCCAAACACACTAACCACTAAGTCACATGCCTTCAACACACACACTCACACATACATACACATAAAATGATACATATTCACATGCACCCCTCACCCCCAGACACTATTTTATCACCAATCAATAAATTCCTAATCAATTCACTTTGTTTTTCAACTTCTTAAACGTTTCCTCTGTTTATTGGAAGTTTTTCTGTGTGTCAGCCGACATTAATTTCCTGGTACTTCAATCGTCCTTTTCTGTGCTAACCATTCTCTGTGGAGGTGTTACATTGCTAAGAGGACCAGTTCTAGGTTTTCTTTTTTTATACTCTCGAAAAATATTCCAACTTCAGTTCGTTTCGCTCATTGTTACACCTGTCAGCTGCTGTTAAAGACTTACCTGGTTTGCTGCTCGTCACAAACAATAGACAATAAACGAGACAGTGGTGTAGTACGTTGCATTGCGGTGTTGTGTTGTGTTGTGTGTCACGGGGTAATGTAGTATAGCGTGGTGCATTGTGTTTCGGTGCTACCAAACAGGCAGACGGACAGACAGACAAACAGACGGACAGACAGGCAAGCAGAAGGCAGACGGACAGACAGGCAAGCAGAAGGCAGACGGACAGACAGGCAAGCAGAAGGCAGACGGACAGACAGGCAAGCAGAAGGCAGACGGACAGACAGACAAGCAGAAGGCAGGCAGACACACATGCAAACAGACAGGCAAATAAGGCAGGCGGACAGGCAGAAAGGCGAAATACGTTTTTTACGGAATGCTCGCTTTTGAAAAAGTTCTAGAAGTTTCCAACTTTACGAACGAACCTACTGTCTTTGACCTGTTTTCTCAAAAACAGAGAGACCAAAGTTCCAATTCTTTAATATCTTTAGATAATGTCCCGAAATCTCTTTTTCACTCTCTTTCTCTCTCCCCTCCCTCTCTCTCTTCACTTTCTTTGTCTGTCTCTCTCTCTCTCCCCACTCCCGCACAGTTCTTCGGTTTCCAATTCTCTTTAAGAAGCCGACCTACTGCAGAAAGGAAGAGATGTGGAAATCAAGCAGGAAATATAATTGTCTTCCAATGTCGTCGTTACAATGGAAGCTTGCCGTCATTAAAATAAAGTCTCAGTTGTTTAATTAGACACAGAAGAATCGTTAACCGTTTCCACAGAAGCAGGTGTTGGTCTGCCACCGATCTCTTTACCACAACACTGTGACTCTGATTCTTCTGCAGTTGGTTTGTTTATCAATTCCAGAATTAAATACACAATAGTCAATAAAATCATTGAAAAGCTAAAGAACCGTTTGATTCCTTTATTTATTTACCGTTCTCTATTCTTTCTGCGTCGAACAAACCCACCCCATCAACCAATTTCAAGGGGGGGGTTTTTTCCCATTTTCTTTTTTTTAATGTTTTCAATTTTCTTCGTCAATTTGTGACTGACGGAAATTTGCTTAATTTGTCTTCAATCGATGTCGTTCTTCCAACTTAAAACACAATCAGAAACGAAGACATCGAAAAGGAGAGGAAGAAACTCTCGGTGTATGTATTTGTGTGTGTGTGTGTGTGTGTGTGTATCGGTGTATGCATCTGTGTGCGTGTGTGTATCTGTGTGTACGATTTCAGGAATCGAGCCTAATTATCGTTCCTGGCTTGAAGAGAACGGAAATCATTTCGAGTTGAAACTTAATTGCTTTAACAATAAAGTTCTTGGTAATTCAGTCCTGTACCTACACACACACACACACACACACACACACACACAGACACAATGTTACCCCCCCCCCCCCCCCCCCCACACACACACACACAGACGCACACATGTTACCAGTTGTCTCGAGGCGAACGAAACCGTATTCTATAGTCACTGCTACAGTACTGTGCACTACATTGCTGTAGTCAGTGCTACAGTACAGGAACACCTCGACTTAGTGATTCACTTTCAAATCTCCGTTAAGTGACATCCCGAGACATACCACACACACACACACACACACACACACGCACACACACACACACACACACACACACACACACACACACACACACACACACACACACACACACACACACACACACACACACACACACACACACACACACACACATATAAACGTATATGTAGAGAGAGACGTACGCGCAGACACAACTATATACAAGGTTAAGTTATCATGAGTTTTGACATTAGGCATTTTTTAAAGCATTAAATAAAGATCGATATAAAAACAGTTCAGATTTAATCAATAAATTGATTAAATCATTAAGAAATAATAAATAATCAAATGCTTCTTGAATGTTTTTTTTTTTTTTTTTTTTTTGGCTGTTCGTACTTAGTTCGCTTAAAAGTGGAAAGAATCCCTTTATTTAGAAATGCATCCATTACACGCTTTTTTCTTTTCTTTAGAAATTTCACGGCAACAGACGTGAGATGAAATTTTAAAATTGCTGCAAATTTTCAATTTCGAAATTTGAATTCTGAGTCTCACAAATCTCAATTCCTTTTTTAAATAAGTAAAAACAGCTTTGCTGACGTTTTAGGAATGGAAATATCACCAGGAGTTTACACTGATAAATCATCTTCAGTTCTTTCATAATTTTTTAATCAATTCAAAACAGTTTGTACCGCATCATCACCTTGTAAAGAAAATGACTCAAGGAAGAAACAAGTATTCACATGAACATTATCGAGGCACATCGTCAGATAGCAGTTGTTCGTGTTTGAAAATTATGAAGAGTCGCAAGCTCTTAAGTGGCGTTGTAGACCAACCCCCGATTCTTGAGCGACAAGCTCTAAGCACACTTGGGGGCAAATATGTAGGTTTTGCTTAGATGGGAGTGTGCCTTTTGGCGTTTCCCAGCAGCTGTAGATACCCTGGCCTTCTCAGAGCTGCTTGTAGACGTCTGGATACAATCTTGAAATGCTTCCGTGGGTTGGGGGACTGGTTCCTCTGCTTCTTTGGCCTTGGCTGAGATCGCTGTTGAATACAACCTTCAGAAATCTGAATTTGTCTATGCATGAGATGTGGCCTACGCATCTGAGTTGTAGTGGATTAACTGCCTTGTAGGTTTTGGTCCTGGTGGACAGATACTGTGCACACTTTTGCAGATGTCCAAAGGTGTTGGCTTCGGCAATGCGACGACTATCAACGTCCTTTTCAAAGGCTTCGTCTTTAGAAATGATACTCACCAGGGAGGTGAAGTGTTTGACTATGTTAAGCGGATGCCCTTTGATGCTGATCTGCAGTGGTCGGTTTGTGACATACGGCGGTTTCTGGAGCAGCGCTTCAATTCCATTCAGACTGATAGTAAGGTGAAAGGCGTTGACTGCCTTAGCAAAGCGAGACACGACTATCTGGAGGGCTACCTCTGTGTGTGCTAGAAGAGTGCAGTCATCTGTCGACAGCAGGGTAAGGCTGAACTCCTGCAGAGTCTTTGTACGAGCAGTCGTCGAAGATTGAATATGTTTCCGTCATTTCAGACACGGATGTATATGCCCTCATGTAAGTCCTCCGTGATCGCCCACAGCATTATGCTGAAGAAGATTGTGTCGGGGCGAGAACACAACCCTGTTTCACGCTGTTCTCAATGGAGAAGGACTCTGACAGGTTAGTGTTGTACTTAATCTGTCCCGCTGGCCCTCGGGTAGCTGTCAGAGTACAAGGTGGACAACCAAATCGCTCTAGAATTATCCACAGCCCATCCCTAATGACCGTATGAAATACCTTTTATTTTCTTAGGTCGATGAAAGCAGTGTAAAGCACCATGTTTTCCTGTTTGCATTTCTCCTGTATCTGGAAGCGGACAAAGCTCATGGCTGTAATATCTCGGTTGGCACAAAAACTACACTGACTCTTGTGAAGGACTTCATCATCTTCAACAAGAACACACGCCACAATCTTGCCTACAATTGAAAGCAGTTTTATGCCTCTGTATTTGGGGCACACTGTCCTCACATCTTTGTTCTTGTACAGAGACACCATTATGGTGTTGTGCCGGTCGCTCGGGATTTCTCCTTTCTCCCGGCACAATTTAAACAGGTCAGTGAGTTTCTCAAGAAGTCGGTTTCTGCCATGCACACCAAGAGCCTTGTGAGTCCCCAGTTTAACAATCGCTGCCTTAATCTCGCCTATCGAAGGGTGGATGATCCAGCGCCTCTTATTCTGATCTACTGGCAATTGACGCTGCTTGCATTGAGCGTGTGTTTCCATATAAATTTCCATAGTGTTCAATCCAGCGATGTATGAGGCCACTTTTGCATCGGCAGAGCGCAGAGGTATTTGAGTTTGGTGGGCAGGGTCATATACTGCACGGTGTGCCTCATCGAAGGATCTAATAGGTCCCTAATCAGTTAACATTGAGTCCTTTTAGCAAGTACCACCCACCAGTTGTTCTGGACTTCCCGCAGTTTCCACTGGAGAATCCTGCAGGCAGACCCGTGGGCAGGCTTGGTTGATTGGTTGTTTGGGTTGGCGACCATTCCTTCGTGTCAAGCGTGTTTCTGGCGGAGGAATTGTTGTATCTCTTCCTATATACATTTATATAAGTATATAGTTAATAAATCCTATGGTACACAGCAGGTAGTTTTGCCGGCAAAGCAGTTCACTGGCTTAATGTTCGTTGGGTGTGTAATTAATGGGAGACGGAAGATGTAAGATACGATCTTCCATATCTTCCGTCTCTCATTAATTACATGTATGTATGTATGTATGTATGTATGTATGTATGTACGTACGTACGTACGTATGTATGTACGTACGTATGTACGTACGTACGTGGAGTGTCTTGGTGAGTGACTGCATATCATTCAGTTTGTAGGAACCCGGTGTGTGTGTGTGTGTTTGTTTAACTTCAGCGAGTGAGTAGGAACCGGAGTTTTGGAATGCGTTGCTGCATAACTTCATCCTTCAGCCTGAAGAAACCAGAAGTTCGAGTGTTATTAGCGTAGCGATGGCAGGCTGAGCAATATGTTTTCCTTGTAACCATGAAGCTCCTAGTTTTTTTCTAGGTTCTTACGTATGTGCTTACATATAGCTACATGGATGCATATATATATAAGACAATATTAACAATGTTTATTTGAACAACACCGTCATCAATGCTAAAATGTAAAGAATGAAAAGCTCAAGTGACACCACTGGGATCTGAACTTAGGACCTTGGGTGTTAAAAATATTTTCGGAATTCAACATCTGTCGCAACGAACAACCAAACGGACAAACACTGTACACGAAGAACCTTGTAACGAACGCAGTAATGGTGATTAATATTACAATAATATTAATGAGAACATTGTTTTAATATTGTTTTGTATTGAAGGACCATTGGGGGTTGTCCAGACCCATGATAACTTCATCCATGTTTCTTAAAACTCATTCACTCAGTCATTCGAAGTTACTTCGAACGCAACTGGAACACTGGCACCACAAGAATATAAAAGAAAGTAAATAATAAACTTTGCTTCTCTTTCGAAGAATTTCTCCTGGTCTTCACAGAAATATTGCAAGACGTTTTAATTATTGAAAAGTTAATTAACGCTGGAACTATAAAACTCATTAGGAAATATTTTCTTCACAATTTCGGTCATAATTAATATCCAATCAAACAAAAATTGTTTTCATTAACATAATTTTTACTATAATTTGGTTTCTATTATATGCAAAAAAAAAAAAAAAACTAATTTCAAATCATTAATTACCCAGTTGTTGCTGCTTTTCAACCCCAGGTCAGCCTTGTTCCAGCAAATGCAATTATTTATGATTAAGACATAATTTTGACGAATATATTATATACCAGTCATAAACTGAGGACTAGTTCCTCAACTGAGCACTCTAACCCCAATCACTAAACTGGTTTAGCTTCACAGTTAGACAAAAGAAATGAATCGTTCAGAATTTTCCACTTTAAAATCCATGGGACAAATGATAGAACTGGGGGTTGGGGTACGGTTTCAATTGGTTTCACTTATATTAGTGTCCTTGGGCAACGAATGAACGCCACAACTTTCAGTTTCCTCCTCCACTTCCAACACTTATAACACCTCTGCTCCTCCTCAAAGGAAATCTCTTCTATTTTTCACATTTGACCTCCAATCAAATATCGTCAACATTTCGTCTTCGCATCCAGTTGGTTTCATACAGTGAATTTACCTCCAACAGCCAGGAAGGAACTTCCGGTAATGCCAATCATTATTGCTAGAAGCGATGATCTGCAGAATGGTTCCGAGATTTTAGGAAAATGAAAAAAAAATTCTAATATATTAGAGAATGGAAAGAATTGTTACATTATAAGAACAGCTGAAGAAGAAATAAACAAATAAATGAATAAACCACGGCTTTTCTTTTTTTCTCTCTCTTTTGCTTGAGAATTTTCTTGTTGAAAAGTACTTATTTTTTTTTTTATTTTGGTCTTGTTTGTATTTCTTTTTGTTCAGTACAATATCCCCCTTTCCTTCCCCCCACCCTCCTCCTCCTCCTCCTCCTCCTCCTCCTCCTCCTCATCATCATCATCATCATCATCATCATCATCACCATTATCAAACTGCATTATAAATGGCGACGATACATCGATCATTATCATTCTTTCAACAATTGATCTGTTAAACTAAAAACTAGGCTGCCTCAATAATAAGCAAAGGTGTTTACGTTGGGGGCCAGGCATTCTGCTGCACTTTCTGAGACACTGCTCAGATAATAAATAAATTGCAAAGCCAGAGTTCTTTTAGTTTGAGGATCTAATCTCAGTAAGTGTATTCCAGTCGAGTTCCAAATCTTATTTTCTCTGCAGAAATGGAAAGTTATAATTTATCCTGCGATATTATATTACAATCGTTTAATAGTGAAATATTGACGGTTGCAGCAATGCTTTTGTCTTGATGTCGCTAATTTGTTCTCATTAATTTAATGAAAGAAAACAAAAAGAATTTATTAAAACAAAATCTATGAAAATAAAAATCAGAATGCGAAAACGATTTCTTATTTCGAAATCGAAATTTATAACAAAGAGAAGAGAGAAAAAAAAAATATAATAAATGAAATATATTTTTTGCCTTTTTTGAATTTTTGCTTTGAAGAATGTAATAATGTAATACTGAAAGACTTTGGTTTTTACGAAATGAATGTATTGTCGATATTTTTGGCAGATCAATACAGGAAACAGTTAGAAATATTATGGTCTTTATCGGCATCCGTAGAATATAAAAATAAAAAAGACAATAATTAGGTTCCAGGGTTTAGGAACGGTTTTAGTTAAATAATACATCTTTACTAAATGAAATTGCCATACTTAATGGTGTTTTATAGAATCGAAGTGGATATGTATGGGTGTAGGTGTGTGGGTGTGAATACAGGTACATGTATGTATGTGTGAATGCATGTATATGTCTACGCGTGTATGCCTGTGTTTATACATGTGTGTGTATGTATGTATATGTATGTATATGTATGTCTATGTATGTATGCATGTATACACAGTCACACACATATACACTTATATGTATGTATGTATGTATATATATATATATATATATATATATATATATACTTGTTTCAGCCATTTGACTGTGGTCATGCTGGAGCACCGCCTTTAGTCGAAGAAATCGATACCAGAACCTTTTCTAGCACTTATTCTATCGGTCAGTTTTGCCGAACCGCTATGTTACATCGGTTGTCAAGCAATGGTAGGGGGATAAACATAGACACACAAACATTTATGTATACATACATATATATATATATATATATATATATATATATGTATATATATATATATATATATATATAATAAAGTAAAGTTGTGGAATACCGTACGAGTGGAAATATATATGAAAGAAGGTTTGAAAATGCACTTATTTAAAAAAAATATTTATTTACTATATATATATATATATATATATATATATATATATTTGTTTTGTTGTTTTGTAAATTCTCACTATATATGTGTGTGTTTGTTTGTGCGTATATATATATATATATATATATATATATATATATATATATATATATATATATATATATATATATATATATATATATATATATATATATATATATATATATATATATATATATATATATATATATATATATATATATATATATATATATATATATATATATATATATATATATATATATATATATATATATATATATATATATATATATATATATATATATAGCCGCAGGAGTGGCTGTGTGATAAGTAGCCTGCTTACCAGCCACATGGTTTCGGGTTCAGTCCCACTGCGTGGCATTTTGGGCAAGTGTCTTCTAGCCTCGGGCCGACCAAAGCCTTGTGAGTAGATATGGTAGACGGAAACTGAAAGAAGCCCGTCGTATATATGTATATGTATATATATGTGTGTGTGTGTTTGTGATATAATATATTTCCAACAAAAGATCGGGGAATGGTATAAACGGAAGGCAGGAAGATGACGGGTAAACAGCATTATTTCCGTCCAAAGTTACCATTTTCATCATGACTATACATTCTGAAGGTGTGGCGATGTTTGATGTGGAGGTGTTTATGTTAAGTGTGTGTGTGGGGGAGGGAGTGAGAGGGGGCTTCTAAATTTACTCACATCATTAACACACATCATTAGTTTAGTAATTACTGGTATATTGATTGAGTGGATATTTTTTCACGAGGAAATATCGATTGAGTATGGTATGTTATAGTATCCAGCATTGCGGTATGTATATTAGGATAATCTACGTTATAACAAGCTGTAATCTGGTATCCTAGACGATGCTATAAATGATGGAGTGTCCAGGGAAGAATCGTTCCACAGACAGACAAACAGACAGACAGACAGACAGACAGACAAATATATTGCTGAAGTCTGTGTTACATAAAAGAATGGAAAATTTCCTCTTTTGCAAGGCTGAAGTTATAAACTGACAAATGAGAATACATTAGACATAATTAAGACACATAACATATAACTGTGGATTTGTGCAATGATCCGTGACAATACTGTTTCTGTGATTGCTCTCAACCATTAATTCCGAACGATCAGAAAGAAAGCAGGAATGTTACTTTGAAGAATTACTCATTTCGAAGTCCGTTCCACAACTAGCAACGGCAAACATTTTCAGTGCCAAAGAACTAAAAATGTTCGACCGTCAACAAAAATATTCAACGGCTGTAAATTATTAGAAAATTTTAACCAGAAAAAGAAATGAGACGATCTAGAAAGAAATAACCGATCTATACTTTCTAAGCTAAACAAAGTGAAATTATTTGCAATCGATGCACTTCCATCTTTCATTAGACCCGAGAAAAAAAAAAAAGACAACATTGAGAGACAACTAAATTGTAAATAAAATAGACAACTTAGGAAATTGAACAAGCCATATTTTTGTATTATTCTACCTGTAGTGTATAAATAATAATAAAGTGAAGACAGCATGTTCTTTGTCTATCTCCTTACCTTCTTGGAGGTTTTAGGTAAAATCATACTAATGTGCCCATCTGTTTTAATTTAATTTAATTCTATGTCTTTATGCAGCTGAGAATTGCTCTGCATTTAAATTGATGTAATGATTGCATTGTTCCATTAAATGGAGTTGCTTGAAACGATCGTACTGCATTACCTCTGGATATCCTTGTTGCTTATTTTGATTTTACAGCCTACTTATAAAGGTAAAAATTCCAGGGTTTAGTTAAATGTTTTTGAATAACATAGACAAATTTAGAACCTGCGTTTAACTCCATTTCTTAATTTGCCACAAAAATTTACTGGTCCAAATCTTTTAACAACGAAAAATATGCTGAACTGTTAATGACCATTGTTTGTGTTCTACCATATTTGCTGGCGTATAAATCTCATTCTCATTTTACGAGTACATTTTGTGAAAAATATAAATTTATTATGTTTCATCATGCACATATCGAAAGCTATTTTAAAGTAGTTTTGTAGAGAAAATGTATGATTCTGTGCATGTTAATACAATGCTATGACAGCATACAGAAATAAAGTATGAAAGCATAAATTTGTCATTAATAATCTGTTATGGGAGAACCATATTTCAGCTTTTAACTTTCAATTAAACTGTGAAGTTGTTTATATTTTGGTCTAGAGAATTGCTAAACAAAATATAAAACTCGTATTTTCGGCCATTTTGTTTTGTGTAGCCGCTATTGGTCACTGGGGTGGTGCACCACTGCTATCGTTTTTCGTTATCCACTCATTATAAATGGCTGATAGAAAGATGAATATTTAACGTTGCTTTCAACTTTCTAAGAGAATTTTTATATTTTGATAATTAAAAATTGTTTCCTTAAGGTTACAGTCATTCAATAATTTAAAACATATCAGGTATGGGTTATGTATTCTGAGGAAGAAGACATAATGAAATGGTGTGATCTCCCCACATGAATACCAAAATACCGTAGTTCGTGCCAGCAAATTGCAATTTTTGGCTTGCTTTTAGTCTTCTATTACTGATGATAATTATTATGCCAGACAGACCTATGCTCATCTATGATCTTCCTACAATACAACACTAGATTTCCTTTTCTTATCCGTAATATGGATCCATTAGACGCAGGGCAAATTATCGATACATTTTTTTTAAAACGCGTCTTATAGGCCAGCAAATATAGTAATTCTAATAAGGTTTCTTTGGTTCTACCTCTGGTATTGAATCACGGATATTCCGGACCATCTCAGTTTTCATATAACTCAGACTATTTTATAGTCATATTTATGAAACAAAAAAAAGGGGGGGGGGGGAGATTTGATACTTCAGTTAAATAGAAGAAACCAATTGTTAATATCGTGGTTTGATGTCTTTTCTTATTCAGTCTGAGATTTTCCATGATTTTTATCATATTCGTAAGGTTGGAGCAGATAGACATCTTCTGGGGTCTAAAATCTCTAAAACTGTTCCAACTTATTGCTGGATGTATGTTTTAAATTTTTGGAGAAACTTCTGCGGCCCATATGGCCAGTTCTTATCTTACACGTCTACAACATTAAGTAGAAAAGAGTTGAGTGTTTTCTTGGCGATAACATTAGTCTTCTTCGCAGTTAACTTTTCTCTCAGGAGGAAACTTATTCAGCACATGTCAAAGAGAACCATTCGTCATTATTCCAGTGCTGCTCTTGCCTTTCTGCTGAATTCTACCACCCTGTCATACTGCTTCAATATGCTACCCTTATTCCACCGCCGCATTTTACCACCCTTATCGCACTGATGCGCCATTGCAACTTATAAATGATGGCCGTCACTCGCAAGAGAATCTGATCCGACAGCGTCCACCGTATTTTTGCTAATTGTTTTAGCATCTCATATAATGGTGAGGAAATATAGAAATCCCCCCCACTTCTCTCAATCCCCCCCCCCACCACACTTCCCGACCCAACTGGACATTCATGATATGTCTGCTAAAAGAAGAGCTTCATCATTCTGGGATTCGTTATAGAAATACTGGTCTTATGTTGGTACTTCTAGTTTCGACCCTGAAACAGTGAAATACTAAGTTGATCTCGGTATCATTTGAACTCAGAGCGCAAAGGGCAGAAACAAATATATCCCATTTTATCTGACCCTCCAACCATTTCGCATGTGAGGGCGCATGGCCTTGTGATTAGGGTCTTGCACTCACTAGCGCTTTCAATTCCTGGATCGGGCGGTGCGTTATATTCTTGAGCAAAGCACTCCGTCTTGCGTCGCTCTCTGATCTCTTCGACAACTGATGTGTGGCAAACCGTGCACCTGTTCAGGCAACGTCGATTGGATGGAAGGACAGGTGAGCTAGTATAAAGCACATACATTTGATTACTAAAGGCAAATCACCTGAGCAGGTCGTTCACCAGGAAATGACAAAACCGTCTTTCTCGGACTACAAAAGACTACCATCACATTCTTACCAATCTATTAGGAACGGATTCCCGTCAGTTTTAACGATGACCATTCAGTTATTCCACCAACTGAACTACTTAGAATGTAGATGGCTGAGTATTCCACGGACGTGTACAGTTTATGGTAATCATCAGAAACAATCAGCGACACAGTGTACAACAATATATATATATTCTTTTAATCTTTTACTTGTTTCATCCATTTGACTGCGGCTATGCTAGACCACAGAAGCAGAAGGTTTCTGGAGGTGGCTGGTGTATCTGCTGCGAGGAGGATCATCAAGGAATGTGGGGAGAAAGCAGTTGAGGGTAGTGCTTCGACTACCAGGAGGTTTGTGAACGCGTATAAGACCCCAGAACTGGCATGAGTCCAGTTGCAACGCAATCCGTCCATACGAAGCCCGGTATGGAGCCCAGACAGAATTTTCTTTAGGTCGAGTAGCCGATCCTGCTCAAAAGGTCTCTGAATAAGGGTTGTTTAAGGATGTTGAACAAAACATCCATGTTTTCAAAGGTGAATTATCTAAACCCCAAAGAATCCCTCTGAACACGTGGCTATGCTGCTCCCTTGACTTACCTTGAACTCTACATCTTTGTCATCTGGGTATTTTCTCTTCAGATCCTCAACGACAACGCTTTCTCTTGAATGATTTCTTGACTAATAGTAGCAAACTGACGATTCAAGCTAAAAATCCAAAGAGAAAGAAGACTTTCCATTTCTTCAAAGTTTTTAGCTCTTTTCTTATTGATGACAATGTTCTTTATCCCTGGGACTTCAGATTTGATATGGGCTAAACTCTTGTCTTTATTATGTACAATCGTCCATACAGGTGTCCGACTCATCCCAAAAGATCATGCAATTACTACCACTTTTTCACCTTTTTCATGGCTTTTTATCATAGCCAGTATATCTTCCAGTGTTATAGCATGAGGCTTAGCACTTTCACTATAAATTTTCTCAGGAGCCATGGGGGAAAAAGATAAAGTCACAAATGAATGAAAATGAGAAAGTAGCCGATAAACAGACGTAAACAAATCTGAATTCAAAACAATCGCGGGAATCACGAGTGACAAACACACCTAACGGTAGATATTGGAATTATAGTGCAATATGAACTCCGAAAGACCGATAAATAAGACAACACAGCTGATTTTATGATTTCGATCACTAAGCTACATTACTTTATGGTGTGTATCTTAACATTTACTGTACACATTTTAGTATGATTTTATATGCATTTATTTATTGTATAGTAATATGATTTTATGTGCTTTTACCGGTTTTCTGGTGATTTTACGATTTCAATATTTGTGGCGGACAGACGTAAAGTCGAGTAAAATGACTTAACTTGATTTTTATTTTTCCATATATTATTTTTGAAAACCGGTGTATATTCGGGAACAATGGCCCTTATTAATTTTACGAGACCATTATCGATGATATTTTGAACCTGTTGGATGAATTATGGTGACTTTATAGCATACGAACGTTTAGAATGTTTTTTTCTCTTTGATACAGTTGAAACATTCCTACCAGAGGCTTCCAATTCCATTCGAATTTTTAGTACAAAAGACCTTGCAACATTTAGAAAGTTGGCTGTGTTCTGCACATGGCAACAATGACTGAATATCTTGTGTTAGCATTTTATCTGCAATGGGAGACCCGAACTAAAAACAAAAACAAAAAAAACAACTCATTTTGCTTGAAGAGAATAACATTGATAATTCAGTGTCCTCAAATACCCCTCGTAACCTGTACATACATCTAAACGTACATACGTCAATGTATATATAATATATATGTGTATATATACATAAATACCTATTTATATATATATGTGTGTGTGTATGTGTGTGTGTGTGTGTGTGTGTGTGTGTACATACATATAAATGTATATATATACGTGTCTATATGTATATATGTATATTCACAAGCACATATCCAGTGGGGGTCAATGGTATATATACTCTAAGTCAGCTAACCTTTTTTGCATGGGGCTTTGTGAAAAATCACTGCGTGCCCCTGTGTTCTAAGACGGGGATCCTCGAGGTTTTCAAGATCATCACTCAGGCAATTTGCAAGGGGATCAGTGACAGCAAAAACGGCAGCACTATGACCAGAATAATAGCTCTTGTCAAGGAGGAAGAGTGACACACCTGAACTAAAAATGTAACTAAAGGTATAGAAGAAAAAATTATATTCAGGTTACACTGTGGCACACCTAGCATCGTCTCGTGGCACACCAGTGTGCTGCAGCAAATCGACTGCGGAACATTGTACAACATTATCATTGTTGTCGAACATTACAACGTTACATAAAACGAACTTTTCTACCTAAACAGACGAGATCAAATTACTGTTTCAGTTATTCTAATTATGTCCAAATGAATTGATTCTTTCATCACTTAATCTTAATTATATGATAAATACTTCCAAGAGTTTCATAAAGCCGGTACCTACTCATTAATTAAACTCATAAATTGGAATTTAAAATCTTCATCCACTTAATCATTGTTACTCTACATTAATCTTAAATTCTGCTAATTCTTAGAAGAAGTAGAAGAAAATTACAGCTTGTGGATTCGTTTTTGTATTCGATCGTTCCCAGTTCTGTTTCTCCAGATATTCCATTATCCTCTTTGCTGCCCTAAATAGCTGTTGTGTCGTTTCTGACCAACTGGAACAAATTATTAGGTTCTGTTTATAAAAGCTGCTATAATAGTGTCACTTTTCGCAGCTTAACCCTGGCCCACATCCATCAGTCAGACGCCATCTTCTTCACTCAGCCATTCAGCTTAACACGTTGATGATTATTCATCCGATATTTTAACACAGAACTAATATTTGTTCTAATTTCGCCCAGATCGATGCTCACTAAACATGGAAGCGATCTCTTTCTTTGATATTTTTCACACATTTCCTCCCCTCCTCCCCCACCCTAGAGTGTTTTATTTCCATATCTTTTTATTTTTTTTTTTACCGATGAAAAGAAGAATTAACGGATTATCTTAATGTTATTATATCCGAGTCAAGAAACCATAACAATGGTCCTAAGTCGCGTATTCTTTGATATTTGTTCAATAATCTGGTAATGTTTTCTCGCCATTTCTCTAGAGAACCGCTGTAAAGGTGGTGTCTGCGTTATATGACGGATTTTCAGTGAGAAAGAATAGCTAGACTCACTGTCCGCAATCTAGGAATGGTTAACAATGGATATAAAAACATGTAAACACAATGAGAAAATACAGGAACACGGAACACTCATGAAATAACGTGAAATTATTTATCTTTCAACTCAGAATTATAGAGAATAATTTATACAAGTGTAGTTGAGCTCATCTTTTACTCTTTTCTCTTTTCTTC
>NC_142946.1:2738659-2751159 GCF_046866305.1 Octopus bimaculoides
TACTCACCTTTTTGCATTTGACTCTCTTGTTTTCGACACTTAGCTCGGCGGTTCTGGAACCAGACCTGTAAAGATATTCACATTATTACAGTGGGCCTCGTGTAAATAACCCCAACTTTCAGATTTCCAGCTAAACTTAATTTATCTGTTTATTCCAGCACATTGCTGCCTTTATTAAATTAGCTTCAGTTTTTCTTTCAAATTTCTTTGTGTGTCTAATCGAGCCTCGTGGCTGATACCCAGTTGGTCAATTGCATTAGTGGCATCGTTCACGCATCCTGCTGCAGATTGCCAATGTTAACACGACTAATCCCAGATGGGTTGTTGCCAGTGTGAATGTACAGTGTAGTGTGTGAAATTTCAATTTGACGATAGTTGTATAACAGGAGAGGAGATTGTTTGAGTGAGTGCCTGCCGACGTCCGACTCATTATAGGCTTGCAAGGAAATTAAACAACACAAACAACGACGACAACC
The DNA here is from genome assembly GCF_046866305.1 of Octopus bimaculoides. Taxonomy (NCBI): domain Eukaryota; kingdom Metazoa; phylum Mollusca; class Cephalopoda; order Octopoda; family Octopodidae; genus Octopus; species Octopus bimaculoides. Next base: position 2,739,136 of record NC_142946.1, read on the forward strand.
CCAACAACAACAACAACAACAACAACAACAACAACAACAACAACAACAACAACAACAACAACCAACAGAATTGCGACTGCAACAACAAAAAGATGGATGAACGCACATTTTTGTCGTTTTATGTCGTTTATTTTTTATTCTCTCCATGGACGAATGTTATTTAGGGTAAAGAGAGAAAATATAGTCACAGAAAGATAATAAAGGGACAGTGGAGGACAGAGTAAGAGAGGAAGGGTCTGATGTGGACCCTATAAACTACTGTGGCTGTAAATGAACGTTTAAGGGTCATTCGAATAGTTTTCCTGTAATTCAGTAAAAAGGAAAAAAAAAATCTATCTTACCGCCCCACCCCCAATTACTGTCAGAAAAAATTGTCTCTTCAACTCATCATACAACGTTGAGTTCTAAGATATACAACATTAAGCGAGGTGATGTGGAGGCATGCATACAAGAACGGACATAAATCAGAAGTTTAGCATTTTTAGGGAAGAAGAATGTTGAGTAATTCCTTTTGGATCGTTAAATATGTTGTCTCCTGGGCTGGGGAGTTAACCTGGTGATGTTCATCCATCTCCACGTTATTGACTACGGACAAATTTCAAGTGAGAAGACAAGTGTGACAACAGAACTTGTAATGTAACACCACTCAAATGTGAAGTGTAACAGAAAAGTAACAGACCAACATGTAACACCACTCAATTGTGGAGAGTAACACAAGAGTAACAAACTAATTTATAACACCACTCAAATGTGGAGGGTAACAGAAGAGTAAAAGACTAACTTGTAACACCACTCAAATGTGGAGTGTAACAGAAGAGTAACAGACCAATTTGTAATACCACTCAAATGTGTTTTTGATGTGACAACAACGACTGTTGTAACATGACATGATGTCGTATGTCAAAGAAGTAACTGCGTATGAGATAGTGAGACATGTGTTTGTGGCTACATGTAATAGTGTGACGCAGATGTGACTGTGTACGAGATAGCGTGACATGTAACTGTAGCTATAAATAATTCAGTGCATCAAAGATGTGACTGTAACGTTAATGTAAGTTAGCTATACAATACGGTGTGTCAGAGATGTAGCTGTATGAGACAGTGGACACGTGACTGTAACTTTATAAGATAGTGCGACACAGATGTAACTGTAGGCGTAATAGATGCTGCCATAGGACATGTTTCTCTGATTTAAACTTTAACCGACATAAAGTTTCCGCTGCTTTAAATCACGTTTGAGTTCAAATTTCACCCGAACCTTCCTGTGACAGGAAACTCTAGTCAATAATATGGACTCAAATGTAATACAGTCGACTCCATTGGTCGGTGGTGGTGGTCATGGGTGAGTAAACTTCTCATTTTAATTAAATGCCTAGCTTCATTTCGTATATTGGCTAATTACTAATTTAAACTAGAGAGAGAGGAAGGGTGAGAGAGATGAGGGTAAGAGAGTGAAAGAAAGAGAAAAAAAAATAAGGGAGAGAGAGGGGGGCAGGGGGTGTAAATGTAATCAATTAAAACAATTAAAAAGCCTGTGTGCAAGAATTGTTAATTTCCATTTGAAGTTTAATGTGATCAACACTTTACCTTAAGTGGACGTTTTCGCAGAGTTTTCATTGCAAATTTTGTCACAATTAATTGTTTATTTAATCAATATTTTGCTTTTTAATTTAAACTAATTATTGTTTCATTATATCACCAGAAGACTCTCTCTTTCTCTCACACACACACTCACTCCCTCTTTCATTCCCTCTCACTCCCTCCCTCTCTCATTTCCCCTCTCTCGATCTACATACAACAGTGTCCAGGCTCTTTCTCACCTTCTTCCCTTCTCTCTCTCTCCCCCTCTCTCTCGTCAGCATCTTCAAAACACAGTTTCAATGTTTTACCGATTCGCAAAAAATCATTACAAAACACATTTTTCCTTCTCAAATCAAATGTCTAATTTATTAATGAGTTTAGTTTAAAAAAATTAGCAAGATTTAAGTCATTGTACGACTTTTAAAGTATTTATGCTGATTATTATTATTATTATTATTATTATTATTATTATTATTATTATTATTATTATTATTATTATTATTATTATTATTATTATTATTATTATTATTATTATTTTTATTATTATTATTATTATTATTATTATTATTATTATTATTATTATTATTATTATTATTATTATTATTATTATTAATTGAATAAGTATCGATTATACAAAAACAGTTCCAATCAATTTTAATGAGAGACCAATCAACTTAATTATTTTGACCATCTTTGAAAATTTGACAGCAATTCCAAGCACGTGAGGAGGGCATTATGTCCAGATGTATAATGTCCACTGGGTACCTCTAATAAATGTAGGTAATGGTCAGATGGTCTGAACCTAATGTCTCTCTTTGTTTGGATTGTGGTCGAATTAAATAGATGTAGCCATTGGTCAGCTAGTCTGGACACGATGGTTTCCCTTGTTGGTATTATGGCCATGCAGTTGAAAGGAAACACTGTCCAAATTCTGGCCATTGACTACATCTTTTGACCTTAACTACAACCCAAACAAAAGTAAATAGGACCAGGCTGTCTGACCATTGGCAATAACTTTTTACTTTGGCCATTTCAATTACATTTTCAGATATTGTTTCAACCGGAAGTAATTATTTTTGTAGATTTTTTACAACAGAAAAGACTAACATATACAATTGTCTGATAAACATACACAAACATATACATACATATATGCATAAATACATAAACACAGCTGTTGGGAGAGTTTCCACGTGGTCGTTCGACTTTCGGGAATAGAAACTAAATCCCCGTCAACTCACATCACACCATCTAAAAAACTGACATATAGACTAGTGTATTCCTAGATACATTATGTCTAAAAATAAACAGGGTTAGAATGCCTTCATTATAGATTTGCTCTGTCACAAAAGATCTGGGACTATACAAGAACATATACAGCTATACATAAACTCATACATACATGCGCATACCTAGTCGTACTAATACGCGTGCACACGATGTACAGTGGCAGAGATAGATGTCAGAGGTGTGTAGGGATGGCTCTAGTAAGAGGACAAAGGGTAGGAGGCGTCGAAAGCAGATATGTGAGGGTAATGAGTGATGGCAGATAAGAGAAGTTGTTAATGATAAGGTAATAGCAGTAGGAAGATGTATCTCAGGGAGGCAGAGAAAGAGGTGGTTGGTGGAAAATAAAATGGGAGAGGATGATATTGAGAAAGAGGAAATGGTCTTGAAAGGAAGTGGTCCCAAGGAGAGGGGAGGTAACTGGTAGCATAAATATGGATGAAGGAAGTACATATTCTACTTTCATATGATTATACTCACTGAATAGGTGCGTCGTTAGGAGAGAGGAGGGATGAGTGTTAGGAAGATGAGAGGCGAGGACAGAGTGAGTAAAATGGCAAGGTCCAGTGAGTACATAGTCATAAACATAATGCTTTTGGGACTCCAGTTTCGTCGAGGCGGACGGGTCTTCTCGAGCACAGTGAAGTCATCTCAATCCTTTGTCTTCTCCTCTGAGGTGCAATATCCTGGAGGTCAGACTATCATATAGCACTGCTAGTCATGCTCAAGCATCGTAAACTCAAGACACCCAGCTTTGGTCTGGTGATGGTGGTGACGACAAAGGCTGCTACCCAACAACCACAATCTTCCAACCCGGTTAACATTGACGTAATTTTGCTCTCAAAGTTTGATTCAACATGAACGTATAGCAGCAGACACTTCCGCCAAGCTTTCGTACTGTAGAACTGAACCAGAGACCCCACGATTACGCAACGAACTTCTTAGCCACACGACTATATCTGTTCACACACACACACACACACATACACACACACACACACACACACACACACATGCATACATGCATACACACATGCACATACACACACATACACACATATATGTGCATGCATGCTTGTGTGCGTGTGTGTGAGCGTGCGTGCGTGCATGCGTGTGTGTGTGTGTGTGTGTGTGTGTGTGTGTGTGTGTGTGTGTGTGTGTGTGTGTGTGTGTGTGAATTTCTGAGTCTATTGTACGAGTGTAGAGGTTATCGCTATTGTTATGTATTTCATAAAATTCCCGAATGGTTGACTGGGAAGTTCCCATTGATAATGAGAAACATCCTTCCACTAGGCCCTCCCCCACCCCCCATAACCGTGCTACATCATCCAATGAACGTGTTTGTTCCTTACTGAACGCCATAATTGAACTGCTTCCAGTTTAAACGCAAAACTCGCTGGAAACGGTAAAACCACTCTCTACAGTCAATAGCTTCATTTTCTTTCTCTTTTTATCTTCTTTCGCTACGAAGAAGAAAAATCGCAAGAATTTAGTGTGTTGCTGTCAAACACAATAGTTTTAATCTGATTGGAGCTCAAATACAGTGGCAGAACGATCACCAAGCGCCTGGACAACAGTTATCCTTCTTTTAAATGAAATTAATGATTTTGATAAGAAAAGCCATCGCGAAATAACTTTATTAAATTAGTTGAAAATAAGGAGACAACTTATATAGATTTAATATCGATAAATAGACGGTGTTGATTTTAAACCAATACAGAAATACGTCTATAATTGAATTTATTAAGTAGAAGAGTGAACCCACATTAAGATATATCACCAGATTACTATATTAGCGTTTCCCCTAGAGACAGGCGAAGCGAAAGAAAGGATCTAGAGAACTGCTGAAATGTGTTGTGAGCAGCGCTCTTACGTACGATCGACCGCCAACATGCCTCAGCCACTCGCAAAGCGTGCTGTAGCTTCCTTTTTGCATTTCTTTAAATCGTCCAATTAACATTCTAATTGCAGAATTATTTGAGGCGATTATTTAATATTTTCCTAACGGAGCATTAATCATGGCTCGCACGAAGTAGCTTTTCTCTTCAGCCGAACGCCTCTTGCAGACTCATGGACGTTGCTAGCTGTCATGGCGGAGAGTGAACGACGGACAGACGATGGGAGGTGCGGGGAGAGTAAGAGTAGAAGGAGAGTAACCGTTGATTGATTGCGCAGTAGTTTTATTCTGACAACATATAATATCAGATATAATTTTTGTGTATGTCGTCAACAGTACATATTTTAATATTAGCAATAAAGTAATGTTGCTGAGCTGTTGTATTTATTTCATTTATTTATTTATTTATTGTGTCATTCTGCGCGGGTTTGGACGAGAGGACAGTCCCGTGAAAGTGTGACAGTGGTGACAAACTCTGTTACATTTTATTAGCTCTGACACCCACTTTCACCGACTGCGTCGTCTGTCATTGGAGTGTCAACGCGTTACCTGTTTCAAACCCTAGTCTTTCTCCCTTTCGGCTTCGTGCCAACTCTGGGACTATCAAACACAAATAAAGCAAGGATATTCTAAAATTCTGCACATTGCCGCGCGAAGTCAAGGCTTGGATGTGACTATGCATGTGTATATATATACGCATGTGTGTATGTACGTACGTACGTACGTACGTACGTACGTATGTATGTATGTATGTATGTATGTACGTATGTATGTATGTATGTATGTATGTATGTATGTATGTATGTATGTATCTATCTTCGCTTTTAATTTACTGAATTCTTCCTTAGAGAAGGATTTGGTTTCTAAGAAACGAAGCTCGATCGTTAAAGTTTGGATAACAAGAACGCTTTTATATATCGAACTTTTGGAAAGTCTTGGATATTTATGAAGTTCGTATTAGCCGCTCTCTTTCTTTGCTCAAAAATCCTAGCTTCTTCAGACGGAGACTTAAGCATTTACTGACACCATTAAGAGTGCCACTGATTATTGGTTTGTTTCTAGAGAAGTTGAACGTTTTGAAGTAGTCGTCCAAAAGTATTCTCTTCATCTGCAGAGTATCTGTCCATTCTCTATGACTACATATTTTTTTCTGTCCAAAAAAACATCAAGTCTGTCATATTCGGCAGAAGTTTTGATGGGAATATCCATTTCAGTTCTCCTTGTCCTGAAAGATATACATCTATTGGCAGCGGAAATACTTTCTATAAATTTATTTGATGGTAATAAATTATCATAACTAAACACATTGATATTAGCTTCTCTAAATATGGCCTTGGATATTGGCCGTATAGGAAGGTAGGATCTTAATAACGTTTTTGATGGAGTAACTGCTGATCCCATGCACAATGTCATTAACAGAAATGTGACACTTTCGGTTGTGCCTTGGTACCTTAAGGGTTTCGCTGTCGCTTTTGTCCACTTGGGATTTAGCAATGACTATCTCTTGTTTTGAATAATAAAGAAAGTGACGGCGAGCTGGCAGAATCGTTAGCGCGCCGGGCGAAATGCTTAGCGGTATTTCGTCTGCCGTTACGTTCTGAGTTCAAATTCCGCCGAGGTCGACTTTGCCTTTCATCCTTTCGGGGTCGATAAATTAAGTACCAGTTACGCACTGGGGTCGATGTAATCGACTTAATCCGTTCGTCTGTTCTTGTTTGTTCCCTCTATGTTTAGCCCCTTGTGGGCAATAACGAAATAGGTATGACGGTCACGAATCGAAGAGAGGTTGAACTTCATGGCAATATTATTGGCATACACACATACACACACACACACACACACATATATATATGCATATATATATATATATATATATATATATATATATATATATATATATATATATATATATAGAGAGAGAGAGAGAGAGAGAGAGTTACTTACATATACAAATATATGTATATATATATACATATATACACACACACAAATACACACTTGCATATATATATATATATATATGTGTGTGTGTGTATAGCAGTAACATACAGACAAGTATTCTTAAATATTTTATGGTACCAATACAAAGGCGAATATGTTGAATACTTGTTAAATAGTGTATATAGAAGAGAATAATATATATACAGACAGGTGAGGGTGTTTAATAGAGACCTGAACAGACATGATGACGAAAACTGGAGAAATTGATGTTTGGAGAGAAACCATTCTGACTTTCAGTTTAAATAGAGGAATATACTTTCTCCTTTAACTCTGAAGACCTTTTACAGAAACAGGAATCAGAAACGATTTTGAATACATTTCTGATGTTTTTCTGATTATCCAAATGTATTATCAGAGACGTTCTATCCATGAACATCCTGTCTTATGGTACTCAGGAACACTGCTTTGTCTAATGTGTCATTAAGGCGGCGAGCTGGCAGAATCGTTAGCACGCCGGACGAAATGCTTAGCGATATTTCGCTCGTGGCTACGTTCTGAGTTCAAATTCCGTCGAGGTCGACTTTATCTTTCATCCTTTCGGGGTCGATAAATTAAGGACCAGTGAAACACTGGGGTCGATGTAATCGACTCATCTCCTCCCCCAAAATGGCTGCCCCTGGGGCAAAATTTCAAACCATTAAGATAGTAAATTGTTTCTAATGGTTGTCATTTGCGGTGTTAATGCAGGTGAGGGCAATGTTGGATGTGCTATCGAGGACGGTTATAATGGTAGTTGATGTTTGTGAGGTGGTGGTGGTGGTGGTGGTAGTTATTGTGGTAATGGTGGTAATGGTGATGGTTGTGGTGGTGGTGATAGCTGTGGTGGTGGTAGCGAAGTATATCTATGAAGAATGCGATATGCAAAGGAACCTGGTCAAATCGATATCGTCGACACATTTGAATGCTATCGTTGGCACTCTGCTGGTTCTTATTTAACCGTTTGTCTCTCACAACGGAGCCTTCCTTTTTAAGATAGGTACTATGAAGAGGTACAATCCTTCGACACTTTAACATCAGTGCTGCATTTAAAACTTACTGTGTACACAGAGAAACTGCTTCGATATATTTTGTCTTGAACCACAACATAAAGAAAAACCCTTCCCCGGGTTAGGAAACATTACTTTGGCGAACATTTATCCGGCATTCTTAACATTTAGCCTCTTAAGATCTGCGAAATATTTGTTCTTTGACAAAGAAAAATTCAGGAGTAAAGGAAAGTACGGAAACCATGAAGAGATTGACAGGAATAAACCAATAAGGAAGCTGGAGATTAGATCGATTTTCGGCTTAAAGGATATAAATTAACTGGTCAGGAACAGCAAGTCAAAATATATTACCCTTTGTCTGTGCAGTCTCCCCAATCGTCTCGACGTTTTCACTGATTCTCATCGATTTTCCCATGTGTTACAAGGAAATATTATCATTTTGTCGAAATTTCCTTTTCATTTGATAATAGTTTAATATAAATCATGCTATTATTATAACCACCAATGCATTTATTATAACCAGGAGTAACAAGAACGACGAATTCCTATCACTGTCATGTGAAAATAGATTTTTTTCTTAAAGAAATTCTTCAATGCTGTCAAATTATTCCAGAAGTTTGTTTCCTATAATTCAAAATATATGAGAGAAAAAATACAAATCGCCGAGTTAGCACTTTGCATGAAAACCCACCACCACCACCACCACTACCAATGTGGGGTGTTTATGAATTTTATATATAATTTATCATTACATGAAGATGAACGGTTATTTGAACGTTAAAAGACCTAATTGTGATTCTGTTTATCAATGCTATTTATAACGTTATATATATAATATTATAATATAGATATAATATATTACAGTTACTGTCATATGATAATGGCGGCTGTCTATTTTCGTCACTGTAAGTAATACTACGTAAGGGGGCGCGCGCGCACACACACAATAATTACAATTTTACTTTATTCAGATTTCGTGGTGTCTCAACAAAGGAAGAATAATGAAATGAATATTAATTTTTAAATCAAAATTATTTAAATTAATATAAAATTACACAAAACAAATTTCTCATCTGCATATTTGTGGTATATATGATATCAATGACGAAAATATTAACTGCTAATTGATTTATAATGCAACTTTATCTGATATAAACAACAAAAGCTGAAAATATTGACCCAACCATAATCGGTCACACGAGAGGTAACACGAGAGCGAAGACATATAAACACTAGTTAGTCCCGGAAGTAAGGTGGACCTTAGATGACCAGTGTTGTCTCCCTTTGGAGATGGACACGAAAAGAAAGACACACTGGCAATTTATATTAATTGGTGATATTTACAGAATGTCATTAATTATCACCGACGTAAAGGCGGCGAGTTGGCAGAATCGTTAGCGCGCCGGACTAAATGCTTAGCGGCATTTCGTCCGTCGCTAGGTTCTGAGTTCACATTCCGCCGAGGTCGACTTTGCCTTTCATCCTTTCGGGGTCGATAAAATAAGTACCACTTGAACACTGGGGTCGATGTAATCGACTTTTCCCCTCCCCTAAAATTTCTGCCCTTGTGGCAAAATTTCAAGCCATTAATTATCAGCGACGGAAGCAGTTTTAATACGAAAAGGTAATCTTTATATCCAACATAAAATGTATATCTTATTAGAGTACTTTATTACTTGTTATATCTTATTAGAGTACTTTATATCTTATTAGAGTACTTTATTAGAGTACAGATCACTTTAATAACTAACAACCTGTTTACCAATCAACTGATCTCGATCAAAATATTAGGAAATGATAAAAATAAAGATCAAAACTCGGCCCCACACCATTTTATAAACACACACACACACACACACATTATTCGAAATCTGTAACCTTGCTGGTTCTAATGCTAAATGTTTGGTAGCTATTTCTGGCAGTTCGAAACTGTATTGTTATAGTAACTAAAATATCTGAAACTTAACGATTAAAAAAAGAAGAGAAGATTGTGGAACGTTTGGTAATATTTAGTAGAGCAGCTAGTAATGGTGAGCGAAATATAATAATAATTCCAACGTTAAGTGTCCATTAATTTCATACTCAAGTTCTTCAATTGCTGGCTAATGTCACTTTAGTTTCATTGACCTTCAACTCATAAAAAATAACTCTCGTACCAATACCTTGTCCATTATCTACGCCCAGAAATAACTGCAGGATGTTATTCAAATGGGAATGTCCGGTCTCACACCGGAAATCGGAATTGGTTTTCACAATCACTGTTCCTGCAAATGATGATGATGATGGTGTTTGCTGCTACTATTGTTGTTGTTATAGCTACTGTCTCACTTCTTGTTTCAGTGCAACACACAAGCCATTCGGTTCATTTTCAAGAACCCTATCATATATTACTATATGTGTGTGTGTGTGTATTCACACACACACACACACGTTTGTATGTATGTACGTATGTATATACGTATGCATGTCCCTTTTCTTTCAATGCTTACTGGATCCGGAGGAAGGGTCAGAGATGGTGTGAATTAGTGTTAAAACTGTAACATATCTGTGTAAAATTGTGCCACGTCACTTCTGGTTTCGGGCTGAGTCTTCCTTTAAGGAACCTTTCACGACTTTAATCGTCTTAACTCTATATCAAAAATAACATCACTTATATTTCTTCACTAAACCCGCCGATTACTAATTACAATTCTCATTTAAACATTTTCAAATTGCAGATGCGGCACAGCGGAGACACTTTCCTAACGTTGACCCCCAGTTCGTGGCCAAAGCTTAATCTTGCGCTGCCAGCATAGTGCGCTCGGTCTCTTTTTTTAGGGTTCCTTTCATCAGCCAGTCCCACCTATGGTTTCCAGCAACTTCTGTTTTTGGCTACACTTTCAAAGGTTTAATTGTTGAAGAATATCCGTTTCTGCTCTAAGGACAAGGCCCGACATTTTGGGAGAGGGACCAGTCAATTAAATCGACCCCAGTACGCAACGGGTACTTAATTTATCGATCCCAGAAAGGATGAAAGGCAAAGTCGACCTCGGCGGAATTTTATTGTAGTAGTAGTAGTAGTAGTAGTAGTAGTAGTAGTAGTAGTAGTAGTAGTAGTTGTTGTTGTTGTTGTTAAGCTGGTGAGCTGGCGGATAAAACGCTTAGCGGCGTTTATTCCGTCCATCTTTACGTTATTAGTCCAAAATTCCGCTGAAATTGCTGGCCTTATGCTGGAATTTGAAACCAAGACTAATAATAATTCTAGCTTTTAAATTATTTTTCATACTTAATGAATATTAATTTCTAATAGTCAACATACAAACAGCATACAACATATTATAATTCCTAATATAGACAACATACAGACGACACATTGTGTGAGCGTCTGGTACTTCATGTTTAACATGTCGGAAAGTAGGAAAAGATATAGTCGACATTAGTAAGATTAGAACTCAGAGCATAAACGGCCGGTTGTAACTAAATACAAGTCATTTAATCTTGGATCTGTCATCAACTCCCCTCGCTCCACCATCTAGTCCGGCATCATCTGTCTGTCATCCGATTCTCTCATCCGCCCTCTCTTATATAGAATGAAATAATATAAATAAAAGAGATTGTTGTATAATGTTGAATGAAATGTAAAAGTGTTACTTGTGGAACTTAATTTTCTACAGGAAAACATCGAGAAACAATATCAGATGTGATGATTCGCTTTAAGTTGTGTGACAATGGGAAAATATGAAAGATTTCTGTGTTAGATAATAAGTTTATTCACTTCTTTATAAAGATATTTTCAATAGAGATATCTCAGGTGTTGTGTTTGGTCGACAATAATTCTCTAAAGACAGGATATGTGCACAAAAAATGGAAAATGTAACTAAGAAGTTCTGTAAAGAATTGAAAATGGAATCTGAACAAAAAATTGATTGAGGAAGAAAAATGTTTATCATTGAAAAAAAAAAAAGAATTTTTTTTTCAAAAGATTCCATCAAATTGTTTTCATCTTTTAGTAATTTTCAGTTTTATTTCTCACATGAAATGATTGAGAAATTTGTAATGTTGTTGTTTTATTGAAGAGAGTGTTGTGTTCGAACCCTCTTCTCACTTACAACTTTGCAAAAGCTGGTAGCAACATGAAAGCGAAGTTGTTTGCAATTTCCTCCATGTTGGAAAGATGCGGGTCTGACTCGACACACAGACAGACGGTGGCTGGGTAAATGAAGCAGGCAGAAGTGATGTAACAGTAGTGTGACGTCATAGGGAACAGAGGTTTAGTTCAATGATTAGATCTGG
>NC_142946.1:2761159-2766159 GCF_046866305.1 Octopus bimaculoides
CTACTGTGCAGATATATGCAATTTAGTCATGCATGCAGAAGCACGTGTACGTATGCACAAGTACCCCAGCAGATGCATATATATATATATATATATATATATACACGCAGTCAGTTAAGCAACTGCAATAAACACACGCACACACACGCGCGCGCGCGCGCGCACATGCATTTGCATTCCTGGAAATGTTCATTCATGTTTTATATGCATTATTTATACATTTGCTCTCTTTCACACACACATACACACGCAAAGTGATGAAACTTGCTAATATGAATCTATATTCGCCTAATTCCAAATTAATTGGCAAAAAACAGTGATTCAAATATACACGATTACACATCTATCTATCTATCTATCTATCTATCTATCTATCTATCTATCTATCTATCTATCTATATATATATATATATATATATATATATATGTGTGTGTGTGTGTATGTGTGTGTGTGTGTGTGTGTGTGTGTGTGTTACATAAACACTTTCGTATGTAATACATATATAGCCATATTAATTATATATCTATCGCATAAGACCTACATTCACACATACATACATACATACATGCATACATGCATAAATACACATATACGTACATACATCTTTCATACATGCACACATGCATATGTGTATACACACACGCTTACATACATACATACATACACACACACACACATACATACATATATATATATATATATATATATATACACACACACACAGATACATACACAAGTATATACAGACATCGACACAAACAGTTCCACTTCGGTAAATATCGATCTCAAGAACTGAATATATTTAATGTCTGAAAGATCTTTTCCGAAGCAGAAATTTTTCCATATTGGAAATTTCAGATTCCCAGACTTAATTTTACTGCAATTTCTTGGAGTAAATTGACTCGAAAGTTGCCTCAGACTATAATTTTTTCAAATATCGAGTAAATTGTTGATTTTAAATCTATTACAAATTGTATTTTGGTATTGATTTTCCATGAAAACAGAGGTAAAACTAATTTCTAAACAATGACGTCATGAAAGAGAAACGTTCAGCCGACACAAGTGATAAAAGGTCATCTTCAATAAAGATATGTCAGAATTGGTGCAAGTTCAATTTACATAAGAAATTTCTGTTCTTGTTTTTCTTTTATTTTAAATTTATTTTTAAGTAAATAATTCCATTATTTTTTAACAGTTGAGAATGCTAGAAGGTGACGGCAGCAGAAAGACGACGGCACCACATTGAAATATATATTGATTTCAAATTTTGGCACAAGGCCAGCAATTTTAGGAGAGGAGATGATGAGTCGATATCATCCACCCCCAGCACTTAACTGGTACATATTTTATCGACCCCTAAAGGATAGAAGGATATTACACTTTGAATCAGTGAGGTTTAATTGTATGGATTTACTTAATTTTTATGTGTAATCAATCATGTTGATTGATTTAAAATTTGTCCTTTGCCATGTTCATTCCTGCCTTTGCTTCTGTGATCGAAAACGAATGTAACAAGCTCATAATTAGTCTATCCCCAGGATTAACAGCTTATCTGGGATTTTATTTGGATTAATGCAATACATATTTTTTATTAGTGTTGGGAACTTCCTAAGTTTCTATTCCTTAAACTCCACACACACACACACACACACACACACACAATGAGATTAATAAGCATTGGACTACGTCTAAAACTCGCTTAATGTTCCTCGCAGTAGATTCGAACCCCAAATTTTGTAGCTGCGAACTTTTACATTCTCGCGAGTATTTTTTTTTAAATTGAAATATTTTCGGAGGATATTTAGTCTGGCTTAAAGCTGGTTCGAACTCAGCTGAGCAGAGCTTCACTTAACTTTTTATTTATTTATTTCCTAGCAACAATATTTGAGATTTTTGTGAAAAGTGAAATAAAGTGAAAAAAATAAAATCGTTTTCAGTTACGTTAACTTTTCTAACATGAAATATCCAGGCGCTACCAAATGCGGACTATTCCTGTCTTTCTTTCATACAGAGAAAGAAAACAACCAAATGAATCTTCTCTCATATAATAATAGCTTCAAATTTTGGCACAAGGCCAGAAATTTTGGGGGAGGGGAGTAGATTATATCCGCCCCAGTATTCAACTGTTGCTTATTTTATCAAACCCCGAAACGATGAAAGGTAAAGTCGACTTTGGTGTAATTTGATCTCAGAACGTAAAGATGGACGAAATGCCACTAGGCATGTTACCCGGCGTGCTAACCATTCTGCCAACTCGACGCTTTCTTTCCTATATTAATATGTATTTCATTCAACTCGAGAATATAACAGGTAGCCCCAAATAATTTTTTAGTTGAAGTCAAATTGACACCACAAGGTAAAATAATCGACCATTTTACACTACTAAATTATAACAGCCGACACAGTGAACGCTAGAGAAGGTCAGTTATTTATATTCTTTTAATATTGAGTGCTCTGAGTTCAAATCCAAAGTCTTTGTTGAAATTCCTCATTCTAAAGTGGAAAATGGTTTTCTGTGTGATACTGCAAACGGTAACAATTTTATGAAGCAATAAGTTGTAAGATAGTCTTAACCTGATTATTTTTAACTTTAACTCATTATAGCATTTTTGTAATTGCTATAAATTGGTTATTCTAAATTGCGCGCAACGGCTGACAATCCTGAAGATTGTTCTGGAATATAAAATGGCGGCCGCAATACAGAGAAGGGAAATTTCAATAGTGGGAGGCAGGATGGATTGTCAAACATTAGCTGCAATCAAAGTAACAATTACTATTAACTTGTACTAGAAATTAAACCATTTACAGAAGAATTTGAATTGCAATTGTGAAAATGGTAGAACAAGAAGAAGAAGAAGACAAAACAAAAAAATCTCTGGGAATTGTTCAGTGAAGTCTAATGAAAAAATTAACGAATTGGTAAAAGTAAGAAATAAAACGAATGATTAAAAAGAAACAAATGAGACGTCACGTTTAAAAAGTTGTCTTTCCTTTACAATTTCGTTTGTCATTCTTATATTTATAAGACGACTCTTTTGTGATCTGGAAACTGTGATCATGAAACGTCCAGATTACAGCGAGGGTGCGGTGGAGGAGGAGACAGAAAGAAGAGAAATGTTTAGAATATATAATATTCCTGAAAGTATTCAAGGAAATTAGATGTGTAATTTTCTGTAGATTATTTTGCAATTCCATTCTACTGCTCCACTATCCCGGCATTGACGTGTCTTTGTTATTTCACTGTAGAGTAGTAACTGCAACTCTAGCGTCCTCCATACTTCACTCAAACAAAAAACAACAGGAACGAAAAAAAAAAAAAAACCATGCTTAAAACAACTCGCATGTCATTTGTTTTTAAAGCTATTCAAAACCCAGTTTCGGATCTGTATATGTCAGCATCATCTTCATCATTAACATCAATAGCACAATAAAAATAACAATAATAACGATGACAAATAATAATAATAATAATAATAATATTAATAATAAAAGCAATAAAATTATTATTATTATTATTATTATTATTATTATTATTATTATTATTATTATTATTATTATTACGTTGTTCGATTAGGTTTAATAAAGCCACAGAGGAAAAGACAAGATAACTCGATGCAATTATTGTAGATAGACATTGATTGATGGAGAACTAAGAGAAAAGAATGTTATATATATATGTGTGTGTGTGTGTGTGTGTGTGTGTGTGTGTGTGTGTGTTGGGGGAGAGAGATGCGGTTGCGGTGAAAAGAGAGACAGAAGCGAGGTGAAAGTGATGGTAGCAAACGGAGAGATGAACACTTGAGAGAGCAGAAGAAATTAAAACGTTAAATGGAAATAAGTAAAGTAATGAAGAACGAGCTGTGAGGCAGCCGACAGCATTGATGGAACAATGATGCAATAAGAGAAAGAGAAAAGGATATTGTAAGGAAGCAGGCAGAGAGAATGGAATGGAGGAAGAGAAGAGAAAGGAAGAAGGAAGACATTTTGTATGGAATGAAGGCGAAAGCCTGATGATAGTTCGTTAATAATGCTATTTTCAACAGATGTCTTTCATGAATCACAGTAAATCTTGTTACTTTGACGAAAACTTAACAAATACATCAACACACGAATATAATATCAACGATAACACACCAACAACAAAACAACACAGCAACACACATCAATATTTGATTATAATTTCAACATACCAAAAGACGGATATATTAATAGCTATACCACCACCACCACCACCACCACCACCAATATGTCACCGACACTCAGATGACATCGTAACCATACAAATCGCAGCCCCAACGCCCTTACTCTGCCACCGACACACCACTTCTTCCCTACTACAACACCCTCGTCCTCTCGAAGTGTTGGTGTTCCTTTAGACAGAATCACTAATCATAAAAGAAGGAAACTATAGCCGTCACTTGCAAGTGAGTATCGCCTGCACCGCATGTACAATACTTTCGTTAATTGTTTTAACAGCGGTAGGTAGACAGAAACACTCGGTGGACCCTTCCATCCTTAACCCAGCGATACATCCAAGGTCTAACCGCTGGAAGGAGAGAGGAGTGTACTTAGTTGAAATTAGTACCAGACTGATACAACAAGAGAAAGCTGAGGTTATGTAACTTGCTCAAGACTTTGTATGTGGCTGGTGTCTGGTGCGGAAAAAACTCAATTTATGGGCAAATAATTGCTCTTTAGTGTTGCTTCACAGATTATCTAGATGTAAAATTCTTGCAAGACATCTATTTTTCTCTCTCTCTCTCTCCACTCTCTCACCCCTCTCTCACCCCTCTCTCTCTCCACTCTCTCCACTCTCTCCTCTTTACCTCTCTATCTTTCTCCCCTTTCTCTCTCTCTCTCTCTCTCTCTCTCTCTCTCCATATATATATATATATATATATATATATATATATATATATAAAGATAAACTTACTTGGAAGTGGATGCGTGGCGTTCAATCAAATAATATAAATAATATATAAAATAATATAAATAATAT
>NC_142946.1:2776159-2778659 GCF_046866305.1 Octopus bimaculoides
AAGGTAAAACTGGACATCTGAATGTAAGTGGCACATTTAAATAAAACGGGGACACCTAATATATAAGTGGGGACACCTAATATATAAGTGGGGACACTAAATAAGAATGGGGACCTCTAAATAGAACTAGAGACATCTAAATATAAGTGGGGACGTGTAAATAAAACTGGAGACATTTAAATATAAGTAGGGACGCCGAAACAAAACTGGGAACATTTGAATAGAAGTGGGGACATCTGAATGAAAACATATAGCTTGAGAATATCTTGTAACAGTTTAAAGGGTAGTCAAAGGTTAGAGGATGGCCATCTGAGATAGTTATATAATAGAGGGTGGTCAAACAGAACATAGATCGAAAGTTAAATAAGGTATCAGGTGGACAGATATGTCAGCTGAGCTTAAAGTGGGGGGAAACAACAATATAGATAATAATAATAATAATAATAATAATAATAATAATAATAATAATAATAATTGAATTATTTATTTAGAAACACAGTAAAAGCCCCCTCCCCTCACTCTCCTTTCCCTGTCTTTGTCACTCCCCCTCCCCCCAACTTTCTCTTTTTCCCATTCTCACTCCCCCTCTTATCTACACTCCTTCGCAAAACAAAATAAAAAAACTCTTCCCCCTTTCCTCCTTTCATTCTCCCTACCTTCCTTCCTTCCTTTCCTCCTACAACCCTCTGTACACCTCAACCCCTAAACTCCACAAAATTGGAGCAGAAACAACACTTAACTCTTCTAATTACTATTAAATCTTTCTAATTCCTCACCGATCCTACATTCAGATCTACCTGCTTACATATATCTCATCAAAAATTTACCTTCATACGCACCCGCCTACCTACCTACCTACCTACCTACCTATCTACCTACCTACCTAAGTGCCCACTACTAATTACTCCATTTGTAAGTGTGGGTGTGTGTGTGTATACATATATATATGTATATATACATATATAAAAAGATATATATATATACATACATATATACACATACATATATAGACATTCATATATACATGCATACATACATTCATACATACATATATATATATATATATATATATATATATATATATATATATATATATACATACATACATGCCTACGTACATATCTAAACATACATACACACATAAGTATATAATTAGATAGATAGATAGATAGATAGATAGATAGGTGAATAGATGGATTGAAAGGTAACTCGATGATACATACACGCATGCGCACAAATACGGAATGCAAAAAGTAAGATGCTGGCAAGACCATAGTTCATATGAGGTCTCCATATCCTTCATAGTGAGTAGAGAGGGCCACGGTTATTAGTAGCAAAAGAAGAGCAGATTTTTTTCTCGAGTTTAGTAGTGAGAATAATTGGTGCTATTATTTATTTCTTTATTGCCCACAGGGGGCTAAACATAGAAGAGACAAACAAGGACAGACAAAGGGATTAAGTTGATTGCATCGACCCCAGTGCGTAACTGGTACTTATTTATTCGACCCCGAAAGGATGAAAAGCAAAGTCGACACCGGCGGAATTTGAACTCAGAACGTAAAGACGGACGAAATACCGCTAAGCACTTTGCCCGGCGTGCTAACGATTCTGCCAGCTCGCATCCTTAATAATAATAATAATAATAATAATAATAATAATAATAATAATAATAATAATAATAATAATAATAATAATAATAATTATTATTATTATTATTATTATTATTATTATTATAATCTATTATTATTATTATTATTATTATTATTATTATTATTATTATTTTGTCTTTCATCCTTTCGGGGGTTGGTGAAATAAATACCAGTTGAGTACTGGGGTCGATTTAAATCGACTTACCGCCCCCAACCAAACCGCTGGCAATAAACTTATACTAGAAGAGATTCTTCTTCTTCTTCTTCTTCTTCTTCTTCTTCTTCTTCTTCTTCTTCTTCTTCTTCTTCTTCTTCTTCTTCTTATTATTATTATTATTATTATTATTATTATTATTATTATTATTATTATCACATACACATTCGTACTTGTATGACTGTTTCTCCCTCATACATATTGTATCTGATCTTATACTAACTCAATCGTTTATCAACCCCCCAATCTCCCCCCTCTCTCCCCCTCTCTCCCCCCTCTCATTATTTTTATATCTAAATCTCTTCTAATCACTCTTCAGAAATTTTCAAAAATTCTCTTCCCTTCCGGGGACTCTCATTTCTTTCTCTCTCTATCTCTCTCTCTCTCTGTCTATCTCTCTCTTTTCTCTCTCTCACTCTCCCTGTCCCCTTTCTCTTAAACGCACATGAAAACACACACACACACACACACACACACACACACACATATATATATTATACACACCAGTATATCTATCTATACACATATATACACATACCTTCAAATATACATGCATAATGAAAGAATGGACACAAACGCATATATAAATAAATACATATATGCATGATTGTATGTGTCTAGGTACATATATATATGT